>NW_026016215.1:0-15459 GCF_020379485.1 Brassica napus | reverse complement strand
ATAAGTATAATTAAAAAAATTACTTTTTTTAGGCAAATCCTATCATTTCAAAATTACATAAAAAGCGTTTTCCATTTGAAAATGGAATCTATAAGATCGTTCTAGTAGACAATATTTCCATTCTAATTTTGAAACTGGGGGTTCCATATACAAATACAAGAACTTCTTAACTACATGTACATCTATCGTTATATATCTTACTATATATATTGTAATACAATAAAGAAGAAAGAAGGAGGATTTCAATGCGAGATCTAAAACATATCTTTCCGTAGCACCGGTACTAAAGTACTCTATGGTTCGTTTCTTAGCAGGTTTATTAATAGAGATTAATCGTTTATTTCCAGATGCATTAACATTTCCCTTTTTTTAATTCTAGTTATTAACATCAGAAAGGAGAAAAAAAAATTTAGAGATACGATCAACGATCGGGGAATAAACCCCCCTTTTTTTTTAATTCTAAAAAAAGAATTAGAAAAAAAAAAGGGGGGCCGCGAAAGGTCATAAAAACGAGGTTCAGGATCCAATTAAAAAAAAGTGTTGCTAGGGAAAGAGTATCTACGAGATACTTAAAAAAAATACTGTACAAAGATTTGAAATATAGTTTTCAAAAATCATTATTACTTATTATTTTCTTTTTATTTAATTACTAATTAATATTCATTGCAACGAAATATTTAAGACATTTTTTTGAGTTAATTAACCGCTTCTATTTTTTTGTTCTTGTTCTTTATGGACCCTAAAATTAAAATAGAAGATTGGGGGTGAATCATAAATCCAAAGGAGGTTTCATGGCCAAAGGTAAAGATGTTCGAGTAACAATTATTTGGAATGTACCAGTTGTGTTCGAAATGATATTAAGAAAGAATCGGCTGGAATTTCCAGATATATTACTCAAAAGAATCGGCATAACACTCCTAGTCGATTGGAATTGAGAAAATTCTGTCCCTATTGTTATAAACATACAATTCATGGGGAAATTAAGAAAATAGATAAAATTGAGTGCTTGTATGTCAAATTTTATTTTAAGAACAGGAATAATGAGAGTATCTACGTATTATTACATATATATAAATATAAACAAATAAAATAATAGAAAGAAATCAAATCCTATATTCTTAATTCTATATAGAAACTCTATCCTATATAGAAATAGCAATCGTTTTTATTTTGATCCGATCAAAAATAGGATTTTATAGGTAAGGAATAAAAAATTATGAATAAATCTAAGCGACCTTTTACTAAATCCAAGCGATCTTTTCGTCGGCGTTTGCCCCCGATCCAATCGGGGGATCGAATTGATTATAGAAACATGAGTTTAATTAGTCGATTTATTAGTGAACAAGGAAAAATATTATCTAGACGGGTGAATAGAGTAACTTTAAAACAACAACGATTAATTACTATTGCTATAAAACAAGCTCGTATTTTATCTTTGTTACCTTTTCTTAATAATCAGAAACAATTTGAAAGAAGTGAGTCGACCCCTAGAACTACTAGCCTTAGAACCAGAAAAAAATAGACTTATTCTTCAATTGAATAACTAATCTGAAGGAATTAAAAAAGAGGTTAATATTTTGTTCGACAAATCCAATCAAGAATCAAAATTTGATTGTTACGTCTGTTTCTGTCATAAAAAAAAAAAAAAGAAAAGAATCGTCGAAAAGAAAAAGAATAAGTCTTTTTTTAGCGACTATATACCCTCGTTTTGTTTTGACGACTTTTTTTATAATACTAATTTCTACTCTACCCTCCCCGAGCTTATTCTACTTAAGAACTCTATTTCAAATATTTTAGTGGATTTCTTCCAATCCCCTCATTTTTGATCTCATTTGAAATCGTATAAAGACAACTCCTATTTAATAGAGCTATTTGTGCAAGTATTTTTCGATTAAGAAGTAATTGCTTCTTGTACAGATTGTGTATGAATCGGTTATAACTATAGAATACCTCCGTTTCGTGAATTACGGCATTTATTCGAGTGATCCATAAACGACGAAAATCTCTTTTTCTTTTACCCCTATCCCGACGAGCCGAAACTAAAGCTCTTATTCTCTGTTGAGTCATAGTTCGTGTAAGTCGTGAATGAGCCCCTTGAAAGCTTGATGCAAATAAACGAAGTTTTGTTCTACGCCTCCGAGCTATATATCCGCGTTTAATTCTAGTCATTGAATAAATCAAACTTTGATGAATAACTAATTCTTTTTTTAGTTTTAGTTATTCTTTTCCCCTTTACTAGTCATTAATAACCAAACGAATTATTCCAATGTATAAAAAAAAATTCCAATGGCTTTTGCTACTCTAACCTTCCCCACCACTATTTTTGGCTAGGTATTTTCCTTTGCTTTGAAAGGATAAATTGCCTTGGTACTTGATATAAAAAAAATAGAATAACTACAAAAAGTAGTAAATAGAAATGGATAAATAGTGGGTTCCTTCGTTTCTATGGTTACTTCTAAAACGGTGAGGTCCTCTCTATACACCGGAGCTCCTTCTTTTAATTAATCAATACTATTGGTAACTTGTACAATTCACATTCTTTGGCTCTACCCCATTATATTCCAGTAATAGATCTTTCACAATGAGATCCACTTTATACAGTAACGGTATTTTATTTTAAAATTGATTTGGTCATTTACCTGTTAGTCCGTTTTTTCTTTCAAGAGTGGAATCTTTTTAATAAAAAAATGGGATTTCCCCCGCTTAATTGATAACCATTGTTATCATTGGGGGTTTTCTAAAAATGGAGTTGATTGGATTTGCACCAATGTAAACCATAAGTTTCAGACACAATAGAAGATATGAATGATCTATCTTTTTGAAATAATGAATCGAGTTCCTCCATTCTATTTTATTAACAGGTACTGATCCTTGATATTCAAAAAGAATTTCCTTTTTGTGTTTCAGTCTATGATCTAAACGAGTCGCACATACACCCGAGTACATGTTCCTCGTCGCTGAGGGCATCCCCGAAGCGCTGGGGATTTTGTGACATTTCGGATTGGCTGTCTTGTATTTCTAATAAGTTGTTTAATGGTTGGCATACGGAATCATATAAATAATGGGCTGGTTTAGATGGGTTCTAACCGGCTAATTCTGAATTACTTCTCTTCAAGATTCTCTTCAATATAAAAAAAATATATTGAAGAGAATATGAAACTAAACCTTTAATCTAAAAAGATATAAAAATTAGCAGTGGTAGATTTGCATGAAATCGCTCCTATTTTTATTGAACCGCTACAAGATCAACAATGCCATGAGCTTGGGCTTCTGTTGCTGACATAAAAACATCCCTTTCCATGTCTTCGGATACAACCCATATAGGTTTGCCCGTTCTTTGTACATAAACCCTTGTGATGGTTTCGCGAAGTTTTAGTAGTTCTTCCGCTTCCAAGATAACTTCTCCCGTTTGTGCCTCATAAAACGAACTAGCGGGTTGATGGATCATTACCCTGATGATATAATAGAAAAGCTTTTTCTATTTCGCAGAATGAGGCGAGATAACCAAAAAAACAGAGAAATTTGAATAACCGTACAGGCTTTTTTTGTGCGTTGCATACGGCTCTAGAATGGAATTTACGTTTTTGACCTTTCCTTTCGGCGAAAGAAAACAAAATATAGGTTCTATTATACGCGGATCCATAAATGATCCAATTACCATCCTTCTTTTTTGTTTTGTAGGAGTTAAAAAAATACTATGATGGTTCCGTTGCTTTATATATCATTTTTTTTGATCCGTCTATGATTCAGCAATCCCAAAGTGTCTTTTTTTTTGTTTTTGTAAATAAGCTTCCGGTGTGAAAACAAAGTTTGTGACGCTGGGATGTGCCCGAATAGGGAAGATATCATTTTAAATACCCCTTTCTTATCCCATACTACTCTTTCAATATATAATCTAATTTTTTTAATCTAAAAAATTTCATATCGAATTCGAAGTGCCATGCTATTATTACTTAACTAATTCATATTTCCGAGGGCGAAGGCATAGTATTTTTTCTCTAAAATAAAAAAACTCATTGGCGCCAAGCGTGAGGGAATGCTATACGTTTGGTAATTTCTCCTCCGACTAGGATAAAGGATGCTATTGAAGCGGCCAATCCCATGCATATTGTCTGTACATCGGGTCGCACAAATTGCATAGTATCATAAATAGCCATTCCAGATATTACCCATCCACCAGGAGAGTTTATAAACAAATAAAGATCTTTGGTATCCTTTTCTATACTGAGATATATCATAAGACTAATAAGTTGATTCGAGATTTCGGTATCAACCTCTTGGCCTAAAAAAAACAATCTTTCTCGATAAGTCGGTTGATTAGGATAAAATTTTATTCCTTAGGAGCCGTACAGGCACCTTTTGATGCATACGGTTCAACAAAAATTGTTAAAAAATCAATGTGTCGATTCCAACCCCCCTTTTTTTTCAGAGAAGGCTTTTCTTTCTAACTTAATAAGGGAAGGGCTTGCTTCCCTTTTAAAAGTAAAAGAAAAAATAAATAAGTTTTGGCCCCTTTTATTTATTAGATATTATAATCCTAATAATAAAATAATAAAACGATTGATTAGGCCTGTCAGACTAACTTGATTCATTGATATTTTTTTTTCATCGAGATTCAGTTGAAATGGGGATGGTTTTTTCTTGTTCCTGAATGGGCTTCTTCCTTTTTTTATTCCGTTTTTTTAGGTTTATGCTCTACTCCGAGTAAAAGGAAAAATTTGCCCGATTTTGATTTGCACATATAGGACAAATGAACCAAATACCGCGTCTTTTTTTTTTTTTACTACTCTTCTTTTTTTTTCAATTCATTTCTTTCACATGTCTTCTGTCAAATAGTCAATAAATTTTTAATTATATTATTTTATTTGATCAACAGTTTTAGATCACCCTGTTTCAATTTTTTGTATTTTTTTATTTTTTAATAGAATTTTTATCATATTTTGATATCATATTCATATCATATTAAGTAGTAATTATAAAAATATTATATATTAATTATCAATTGGATTTTTGCTAAACGGAGCCTGGATACTTAATTTTATTAGTCCGATCACGTAAACCATAAAAAAATTTTGATAATCTAATATCAATCTAATACTCCCTGCATTTAATTCTAATTTATTTTTTGCGCTTCGCGTTACAAATTTTTGATAATTCAATCAATCTTTTTGAGCGAAACAGAGGATATCTCGATCGAGGGAGAAAATGGGGAAATCCCATATAGCCCAATATATCTGACAAGTCGCACTATATGTCAACCCAAGATGTATCTCCTTCTCCAGGACTTCGAAAAGGTACTTTTGGAACGCCAATAGGCATGAAATGAAAAAAAAAGAGAATGAAGTTCTCTATTTCACTTTGATGTGGAAACGTAAGACTGGGGTTTCATTTTTTTTTATCATATTATCCTTTTTTCCTACTTTATTAATATTAATCATATTTAAATTAATCATATTTAATACAGAAGTTGAATAAGCTAAAATAAAATATAAAATAAAAGTAAAGTAAGAGAGAATGAATAAAAATTAAAGGAAACTTTTTACGAACGGGCTTCTGAACAACAATAGCTATCTTGGTTCATATAACATAGGATTCACCCCCATTGCGTATTGGTACTTATCGGATATAGAATAGATCCGCTTCCCTTTTTCCTATGAATCGAATTGTTCCATTATTACTAACAGAATAGAACAAATATTAATCCTTTCTCCGAAATAATTACCTAAAAAGGGGGGGTCCGTAACATAGTTTTTTCCAATGCAATAAAGTTACATAGTGTCTATTTTTCATTGATAAAGGGGTATTTCCATGGGTTTGCCTTGGTATCGTGTTCATACTGTTGTATTGAATGATCCCGGTCGTTTGCTTTCGGTTCATATAATGCATACTGCTCTGGTTGCTGGTTGGGCCGGTTCCATGGCTCTATATGAATTAGCTGTTTTTGATCCCTCCGACCCTGTTCTTGATCCAATGTGGAGACAAGGTATGTTCGTTATACCTTTCATGACTCGTTTAGGAATAACCAATTCATGGGGCGGTTGGAATATTACAGGAGGGACTATAACGAATCCGGGTCTTTGGAGTTACGAAGGGGTAGCCGCAGCACATATCGTGTTTTCTGGCTTGTGCTTCTTGGCAGCTATTTGGCATTGGGTATATTGGGATCTAGAAATTTTTTGTGATGAACGTACAGGAAAACCTTCTTTGGATTTGCCCAAGATTTTTGGAATTCATTTATTTCTTTCAGGAGTGGCTTGCTTTGGTTTTGGCGCATTTCATGTAACAGGATTATATGGTCCTGGAATATGGGTATCCGACCCTTATGGACTAACCGGAAAGGTCCAACCCGTAAATCCGGCGTGGGGCGTGGAGGGTTTTGACCCTTTTGTTCCGGGAGGAATAGCCTCTCATCATATTGCAGCAGGGACGTTGGGTATATTAGCGGGCTTATTCCATCTTAGTGTTCGTCCGCCTCAACGTCTATACAAAGGATTACGTATGGGAAATATTGAAACCGTCCTTTCCAGTAGTATTGCTGCTGTCTTTTTGCAGCTTTTATTGTTGCTGGAACTATGTGGTATGGTTCTGCAACTACTCCCATCGAATTATTTGGTCCTACTCGTTATCAATGGGATCAGGGATACTTTCAACAAGAAATATATCGAAGAGTTAGTGCCGGACTAGCTGAAAATCAAAGTGTATCAGAAGCTTGGTCTAAAATTCCTGAAAAATTAGCTTTTTATGATTATATTGGTAATAATCCAGCAAAAGGGGGATTATTCCGAGCGGGTTCAATGGACAATGGGGATGGAATAGCTGTTGGATGGTTAGGACACCCCGTCTTTAGAAATAAAGAAGGGCGTGAACTTTTTGTACGCCGTATGCCTACTTTTTTGAAACATTTCCGGTTGTTTTGGTAGACGGAGACGGAATTGTTAGAGCCGACGTCCCGTTTAGAAGGGCAGAATCTAAATATAGTGTCGAACAAGTAGGTGTAACTGTTGAGTTTTATGGTGGTGAACTCAATGGAGTAAGTTATAGTGATCCCGCAACTGTGAAAAAATATGCTAGACGGGCTCAATTGGGTGAGATTTTGAATTAGATCGTGCTACTTTGAAATCCGATGGTGTTTTTCGTAGCAGTCCAAGAGGTTGGTTTACTTTTGGGCATGCTTCGTTTGCTCTACTTTCTTCTTTGGACACATTTGGCATGGTTCTAGAACCCTCTTCAGAGGTTTTTGCTGGTATTGATCCAGATTTGGATGCTCAGGTGGAATTTGGGGCATTCCAAAAACTTGGAGATCCAACTACAAAAAGACAAGCAGTCTGATGCAACATTGCTTTTTTCTTTTAGTTTCTGTTTGCGATTTTTTTGATTTCATTTAATAGGTAGGGTACTGTAGGAATCTTGATTTAAATCGCTGCCGTTTCTTTGACTCTTTTTTGTTCTTTATCCGGAGGTATACTCCTTCAGTAAACATAAACAAAACAGGTATGAAAGCTATAATTGTAAACCACGATCAAATTTATGGAAGCATTGGTTTATACATTTCTCTTAGTATCGACTTTAGGGATCATTTTTTTCGCTATTTTTTTCGGGAACCGCCTACAATTTCAACTAAAAAATGAAATAATTTTTCATTCTCTTCATTGACGTAATCAGCCTCCAACTATTTGGAGGCTGATTACGTCAACTAGTCCCCGTGTTCCTCGAATGGATCTTAGTTGTTGAGAGGGTTGCCCAAAGGCAGTATATAGAGCATACCCAGTAAAACTTACAAGTAACCCAGATATAAAGATGGCGACTAGAGTTGCTGTTTCCATTATTATATAATTGAAAGACCACAATGGATCTATGCTAAGATCGTTTATTTACAACGGAATGGTATACAAAGTCAACAGATCGTAATGAATACAAAATAAGATTTATGGCTACACAAACTGTTGAAGATAGTTCTAGATCTGGTCCAAGAAGCACTACTGTAGGGAAGTTATTGAAACCGTTGAATTCTGAATATGGTAAAGTAGCTCCTGGATGGGGAACGACCCCTTTGATGGGTGTTGCAATGGCACTATTTGCGGTATTCCTATCTATTATTTTGGAGATTTATAATTCCTCTGTTCTACTGGATGGAATTTCAATGAATTAGACTGAGAAGAATCTTGAAGTGCTAGCTTTTTGTTCGATACAAAAAAGTAAAGTATGTAGGTCTAAAATTTTGCACCTATTCTCCTTTGGTAGTTCGACCGCGAAATTTTTTCTGCATTGTATATTTCCGGAATATGAGTGTGTGACTTGTTAGAATTGACCCTATGGATAGTACAGAGAAGGGGGTCTGTCATCTTTATCAAGATGGTTTTATTTCGTCGGATATTCATTCGAGTATCTGGAGCACGAAATAGATCAAATAGATCACAAAGTTTTCGAACTATGATTCATACTTAATACTTAGACCTCGTAGCCGGACTTCTTTCCGTTCTATCTTATAAATTTTCATAAATCAATTTTTTTCTGCTTTTTAAACTCTTATTTAGATCAAAGGACAAACGCTTCTTTGTATTTTATGTTTTTAATCATTATAGCTCTTTTTTTTTATTGAATAAGTGATGATCCAATGGTTCTCACTCAGTGAACTTTGGACTTTGAAGGTTTCATTGAATTATCGTGGTTTTCGTATGAATCTGAGGTTTCAATTAATAAGTAGGGTCTTAACAAGAAAATTCCTATCAATAATAAAGAAAACAAGAAGAAATCCGTATTCCCATTCCATACAAATACCAACTAAAAAAGACAATAACGGTAGGTAATCTAGAAGATTCAAGAGGCCTGTAACGATCAACACAACATAAAGACGTATGAGCTGACTTGAGTTTTTGGCATTTAACCACAAAGAAGAGCTTTCGCATTTTGACTCTTAAATAATATTGAATGAGAGAGAAGTTTAAAACTTTATATTCCATATCCGTTTCAATCAGTATTTGGGTCTTTTTTTTGTTTGAGCTGTACGAGATGAAATTCTCATATACAGTTCTTGGAGGGGGAGGAACCTTGGTTTACCTATCTCAATAAAGTTTATGATTGGTTCGAAGAACGTCTTGAGATTCAAGCGATTGCAGACGATATAACTAGTAAATATGTTCCTCCGCATGTCAACATATTTTATTGTCTAGGAGGAATTACCCTTACTTGTTTTTTAGTACAAGTAGCTACGGGATTTGCTATGACTTTTTATTACCGTCCAACTGTTACTGAGGCTTTTGCTTCTGTTCAATATATAATGACTGAAGCTAACTTTGGTTGGTTAATCCGATCAGTTCATCGATGGTCGGCAAGTATGATGGTCCTAATGATGATCCTGCACGTATTCGTGTATACCTCACCGGTGGTTTAAAAAAACCTCGCGAATTAACTTGGGTTACTGGTGTGGTTCTGGGTGTATTGACCGCATCTTTTGGTGTAACAGGTTATTCTTTACCTTGGGATCAAATTGGCTATTGGGCAGTCAAAATTGTAACAGGTGTACCTGACGCTATTCCGGTAATAGGATCGCCTCTTGTAGAATTATTACGCGGAAGTGCTAGTGTTGGACAATCCACTTTGACTCGTTTTATAGTTTACACACTTTTGTATTACCTCTTCTTACGGCTGTATTTATGTTAATGCATTTCTTAATGATACGTAAGCAAGGTATTTCTGGTCCCTTATAAATAATATAGATTCTAGATATTTTTAATTACTAATTTATCTTATTACTTGGTGAAGGAACAATCGTATTTTATTGCTATAAATATGGATTATTAAAAAAATAAGACATGTATTTGGATATTTCCCTTCAACTCCACAATATTGTATTATTTTTTTGACATAAAAAGTTGAAGGGAATTCTATGAAGAGAAAATGGATTATGGGAGTGTGTGACTTGAACTATTGATCGGGCCGTGCAGAAATATGACTTTATCTGCTACATTGGAATTCACAACCAAATGTGTCTTTGTTCCAACCACTGTGTAAGCCCCATACAGGGGATAGGCTGGTTCACTTGAAGAGAATCTTTTCTATGATCATAATACCCGACGATGTCGTGGATGAGTGGGCTCCGTAAAATCAAAAATCCAGGAGATTAAGGGATGGAACATAATCAGGATTATGTTTTTAGCTATTTTTTACTAAAAAAGAGCTAAAAAAAATAAAAAATTAATAGTATGTAAATGCATTCATTTCCTCTGCATCGACTCGATTTCTGATACTATCGGAGTGAATACAGGATCTAATGAAGAGTAGAGGGTAGACTTCATTAGTAACAAGTAAATCCTTTGTATTTGAAAAATCTCGATATAATTTTTGAGATTAAGGATTAATTGATAAGGTATGAGACGATCCAGAAAGCACTTAATCATGATCAACTTTAAGCTTACGTGGGTGTTGAGCATTTACCTGTAAGAATGGAATTTATGGTAATCTTTAGTTGCAATAACTTTGGAATCGGATAATTCTTTTTTACATATTAAATACTTGTGGATAACATATATATTTTTGTATGTATTAATTTAGTTTGGTTAATTCTTGCTCGAGCCGGATGATGAAAAATTATCATGTCCGGTTCCCTCGGGGGATGGATCCATAAGAATTCACCTATCCCAATAACAAAAAAACCAGATTTGAATGATCCTGTATTACGAGCTAAATTAGCTAAAGGTATGGGTCATAATTATTACGGAGAGCCCGCATGGCCCAATGATCTTTTATATATTTTTCCAGTAGTCATTCTTGGTACCATTGCCTGTAACGTAGGCTTAGCGGTTTTAGAACCATCAATGATTGGTGAACCTGCGGATCCTTTTGCAACTCTTTGGAAATATTACCTGAATGGTATTTCTTTTCCTGTATTTCAAATACTTCGTACAGTGCCTAACAAATTATTGGGTGTTCTTTTAATGGCTTCAGTACCGGCGGGATTATTAACCGTACCCTTTTTGGAAAATGTTAATAAGTTCCAAAATCCATTTCGTCGTCCAGTCGCGACAACCGTCTTTTTGATTGGCACCGTGGTGGCCCTGTGGTTAGGTATTGGAGCAACATTACCAATTGATAAATCTCTAACTTTAGGTCTTTTTTAATTAAATTTATTCAATTGTAAATAAAATAAAAGGCGTGGGTATCTAGGGAGTAGTCATTTCAAAATGAATTCTCCCTAGATACATATCTAAATTAATTTTATTAAGTAAAATAGGTTTGACTGGAAAATCGAAAATACGTTGAAGGTTTAAAATCCATTTCAATTTTAAATTGACTTTTTAGTCAAATTTTTTTAATGCTTTTTTTATTTTTTTCTAAATGTCTAATATCTTTTTTACATCTTCTATGTGAAAATGTTCCATTTTGATAAGGTCTTCTTGACTGTTATTCAAAAGATCCAATAATGTATGTATATTGGACTTTTGAGACAATTATAGATTCTGGGAGGCAATTCTAATGGTCAATAAATATATTGAAACGCTAGTTCTTTTTTTTTTTTTCTTAGGTTAACTAATCTATTATGAAAAGGAAAAAGGGGTAAAGTAACTTGATGTTGATTGTTCTCTAAATAGAACGTTTCTTCTTCTACATGTAGAAAAGGATATAAATAAATTAATCAAATTCCGGGAGGCTTCATGAAGTGCTTCTTTAGGAGTTAAACTTCCATTTGTCCATATTTCTAGAAAAAGAATCTCTTGTTTTTCATTCCCATTCCCATAAGAATGAATACTATGATTCGCATTTTGAACAGGCATGAATACAGCATCTATAGGATAACTTCGGTCTTCAAAGTTATTTGACATTTTTAAACTATATCCGCGATTCCTCTCGATTTTTAATCCAATACACAAATTTATTGGTTCCGTTAAGGTAGCTATATGCTGTGTATTATCAACGATTTCCACAGAGGGCGGTAAAACTATGTCTCGAGCAGTTATATATCCGGGACCTTGGACACAAAATAAGCGCGTTGCGCGTTCCATATAGATTACTTTTTAATACAATCTCGTTCAAATTCATTAAAATTCATGTACTGATTCTTGAATACCGACTATGTTAGAATAGTCATGTGGTATGTTCTCAGATTTGCACGTGTAATACATGTTCCTTCTATTTCGCCAAGTAAAGCTCTTCGCATCGCAATGCCTATTGTGTCGGCTTGACCTTTCATAAGTGGAGACAGAATAAAGCGTCCATAATAAAGACGCTTACGTCTCTCTTCTGATTCAACACACTTCCACTGTAGTGTCCGAGTAGATACTTTGACTTTCTCTCGAACCATAGTAATTTTATTGATCAGATCATTGAATCATTTTATTTCTCTTGAAACCCTTTCAGCCTTATTTAGTTCTATACACGTCGTTTTTTAGGGGGTCTACAACCATTATGTGGCATAGGGGTTACATCTCGTACGAAACTTAAAGTATACGCTTCTACGAATAGCTCGTAATGCTGCATCTCTTCCTTAGTCAGGGCCTTTTATCCTTATTCAGGTCGTTGCATACCTTGATCCACTACTGCTCGAATAGCATTCTGCTGCGGTGGGGTGGTGGTGGGTTTTGGGGTGTGGTTGGTGGGTTGGGGGGGGGGGGGGTATGGTGTTGGTCGGGGGGGGGTGGTTGGTGTGTGGTGGGTTTGGGGGGGGTGCGGTGGACGGTGGTGGGGTTGTGGGGGTGTGGGGGGGGGGTGTGGGGGGGGGGGGTGGGGGGTCGGGGGGGGGGTGGGTGGGGGGGGTGGGGGGTGGGGGGTGGGGGGGTGGGTGGGGGGTGGGGGGGGGGTGGGGGGGGGGGGGTTGGGGGGTGTGGTTGGGGGGGTGGGGTGGGGTGGGGGGGGGGGTGGGGGGGTGGGGGGGGGGGGGGTGGGGGGGGGGGGGTGGGGGGTTTGGGTGGGGGTGGGGGGTGGGGGGTGGTGGGTGGGGTGGGGGGGGGGGGGTGGGGGGTGGTTGTTGGTGTGGGGGGGGGGGGGTGGGTGGGGGGGGTGGGGGGGGTGGGTGGGTGGGTTGGTGTGTGGGGTGGGGGGGTTGGGGTGGGGTGGGGGGGTTGGGGGGGGTTGGGGTTTTGGGGGTTGGGGGGGGGGGGGTGAGGGGGGGGTTGGGGTGGGGTGGGGTGGGGTGGGTTGGGGGGGGGTTGTGGGGGTGGGGTGGGGTGGGGGGGGGGTGGGGGTGGGGGGGTGGGGGGGGGGGTTGGGGGGTGGGGGGGGGTGTGGGGGGTGGGGGGGGTGGGGTGGGGGGGGTGGGGTGGGGGGGGGTGGGGGGGGTGGGGGGGGGGGGGGTGGTGTTGGGTGTGGGGTGGGGTTGGGGGGGGTTGGGGGTGGGGGGGGGGGGGGGGTGGGGGGGGGTGGGGGGTGGGTGGGGGTGGGTGTTTGGTTGGGGGTGGGGTGGGGGGGGGGGGGTGGGTGGGGGGGGTGGGGGGGGGGGGGGGGGTGGGTGGTGGGGGGGGGTGGGGGGTGGGTGGTGTTGTGGGGGGGGGGTGGGGTGGGTGGGGTGGGTGTTGGGGGGGGGGGGGGTTGGTGGGTGGGGTGGGGTTGGGGTGGGGGGGTGGGGGGGTGGGTGGGGTGGGGGGGGGGGGGTGGGGGTGGGGGGGTGGGGTGGGTGTGGGGGTGGGGGGGGGGGGGGGGGGTGGGGGGGGGGGTGGGGGGGGTGGGGGTGTGGGGGGTGGGGGGGGGGGTGGGGTGTGGGGGGGGGGGGGTGGGGGTTGGGTGTGGGTGGGGGGTGGGGGGGTGTGGGGGGGGGGGGGGTGTGGGGGGGGGGGTGGGGGTGGGGGTGTGGGTGGGGGGGGTTTTGGGGGGGTGGGGGGTGTTGGGGGGGGGGGTGTGGGGGGGGGGGGTGGGGGGGGGGGGTGGGGGGGGGGGGGGTGTGGGGTTGTGGGGGGGGGTGGGGGGGGTGGGGGGGGGGGGGGGGGGGGGGGGGGGGTGGGGTGGGGGTGGGTGGGTGGTTGGGGGGGGGGGTGGGGGTGGGGGTGGGGTGGGGGTGGGGGGGGGGGGTGGTGGGGTGGGTGGGGGTGGGGGTGGTGGGGGGGTGGGGGTGTGGGGGTGGGGGGTTGGTGGGGGTGGGGGGGGGGGGTGGGGGGTGGTGGTGGGGGGGGGGGGTTGGGGGGTGGGGGGGGTGTTGGGTGGGGGGGTGTGGGGGGGGGGTGGTGTGGGGGGGGGTGGGGTGGTGTGGTTGGGGGTGGGGGGGGGGGGGGTGGGGGTGGTGGGGTGGTGGGGGTTGTGGGGGGTGGGGGGGGTGGGGGGGTTGGGGGTTGGGGTGGTGTGGGGGGTGGGTTTGGGTTTGTGGGGGGGGGGTGGGGGGTGTGTGTGGGGGGGGGGGTGTGGGGGGGTGTGGTTGGGGGGGGGGGGTGGTGGTGGGGGGTTGTGGTGGGGGGGGGTGGGGGGGGGTTGGGGTGGGTGGGGGGGGGGGGGGTGGGGTTGGGGGGGGGTGGTGGGGGTGGGGGTGGGGGTTGGGGGGGGTGGGTTGGGGGGGGGTGGGGGGTGGGGGGGGGTGGTGGTTGTGGGTGTGGTGGGGGTGGGGGTGGTGGGGGTTGGGGGGGGGGGTGGGGGGGGGGGGGTGGGGGGTGGGTGTGGTGGGGGGTTGGTGGGGGGGTGGTGGGGGGTTGTGGGGGGGGGTGGTGGGTGGGGGGGGGGTGGGGTGGGGGGGGGGGGGGGGGGGGGGGGGGGTGGGGTGGGGGGGGGGGGGTGGGTGGGGGGGGGGGGGGGGGGTGGGGGGGGTGGGTGGTTTGGGGGTGGGGGGGGGGGGGGGGTGGGGTTGGTGGGGTTGGGGGGTGGGGGTGGGGTGGGGGTTTGGGGGGTGGGGGGGTGGTGTGTGGTGTGGTGGGGGGTGGGGTGGTGGGGTGGGGGGTGGGGTGGTGTGGGGTGGGGGGGTGTGGTGGGGGGTGGGGGGGGGGGTGGTGGGGGGTTTGGGGGGGGGGGTGGGGGGGGTGGGGGGGTGGGGGGGGGGGTGGGGGTGGGGGGGGTGGGGGGGTGTGGGGTGGGGGTGTTGTGTGGTGGGGGGGGTGGGGGGGGGGGGGGGTGGGGTGGGGTGTGGGGGGTTGGGTGGGGTGGGGTGTTGGGGGGGTTGGTGGTGGTTTGGGGGGGGTGGGGGGGTGTTGGTTGGGGTGTGGGGTGGGTTTGGTGGGTGGGGGGGGGTGGGGGTGGGGGGGGGTGGGGGTGGGGGGGTGGGTTTTGGGGGGGTGGGGTGGGGGGGGGGGGGGGGGGGGGGTGGGGGGTGGGGCGGTTGGGGGGGTGGGGTGTTTTTGGGGGGGTGGGGGGGGTGTTGGGGGGGGGGTGGGGGGGTTTTGGGGGGGGGGGGGGGGGGGGTGGGGTTGGGGGTGGTGGGGGGGGGTGTGGGGGGGGGGGCGTTGGTGGGGGGGGGGGTGGGTGGGGGGGTTGTGGGGGGGTGGGGGTTGTTGGGGGGGGTGGGGGTGGGGGGGGGGTGGGGGTGGGGGTGGGGGGTGGTGTGGGCGTGGT
>NW_026016214.1:25000-33990 GCF_020379485.1 Brassica napus | reverse complement strand
GTGTCAGGCAAATTGGTACAAGAAGCCGTGGATACACTTCTTGATAATGGGGATCCGTGGACAACCCATGAGGGGATGGTCATAATAAGGTTTACAAGTCATTTTCAGATGGTATTGAAGGAAAAGAGGAAGATTTCGCGAGACCTCTGCTTGGCAAACGGGTCGATTATCGGGGCGTTTCGGTGATTGTCGTGTGGACCCCACACTTCATACATCGCTGTGGATTGCCTCGCGAAATAGCAATAGAGCTCTTCCAACATTTGTAATTCGTGGTCTAATTAGACAACATCTGGCTTCGAACATAGGAGTTGCTAAGAGTCAAATTCGTGAAAAAAAGCCGATTGTCTGGGAAATCCTTCAAGAAGTTATGCAGGGGCATCCCGTATTACTGAATAGAGCACCTACTCTACATAGATTAGGCATACAGTCATTCCAACCCATTTTAGTGGAAGGACGCACTATTTGTTTACATCCATTAGTTTGTAAGGGGTTCAATGCAGACTTTGATGGGGATCAATGGCTGTTCATGTGCCTTTATCTTTAGAAGCTCAAGCAAGGCTCGTTTACTTATGTTTTCTCATATGAATCTCTTATCTCCAGCTATTGGAGATCCCATTTCTGTACCGACTCAAGATATGCTGATTGGACTCTATGTATTAACGAGCGGCACTCGTCGAGGTATTTGTGCAAACAGATATAATCCATGTAATCGAAAAAACTATCAAAATGAAAGAATTTACGAAACAAACTATAAGTATATGAAAGAACCCTTTTTTTGCAATTCCTATGATGCAATTGGAGCTTATCGGCAGAAAGAATCAATTTAGATAGTCCTTTGTGGCTTCGGTGGCAATTAGATCAACGCGTTATTGCTTCAAAAAAGTTCCTATCGAAGTTCACTATGAATCTTTTGGTAACTATCATGAGATTTATGCACACTATCTGATAGTAAGAAGTGTAAAAAAACAAACTTTTTGTATATATATTCGAACCACAGTTGGTCATATTTCTTTTTATCGAGAAATCGAGGAAGCTATACAAGGTTTTTCTCAAGCTTGTTCATATGATACCTAATAATATGGTATTCATAAAAAAGAATTATAGGACACCCGTGTGAATTCGGACCTCTCCGAGTCAACTCGGACATAGTTCCTGACCTAAAAAATCAAGATCGAGAAAAGGAAGTTTTGCAATCATTGACTCAAACTCATTGTCGAATCCCATTCAGCAGAATATGGAGGTACTTATGGCGGAACGGGCCAATCTGGTATTTCACAATAAAGTGATAGATGGAACTGCTATTAAACGACTTATTAGCCGATTAATAGATCACTTCGGGATGGCATATACATCACACATCCTAGATCAAGTAAAGACTCTGGGTTTCCAGCAAGCAACTGCTACATCCATTTCATTAGGAATTGATGATCTTTTAACGATACCTTCTAAGGGCTGGCTTGTCCAAGATGCTGAACAACAAAGTTTGATTTTGGAAAAACACCATCATTATGGGAATGTACATGCGGTAGAAAAATTACGCCAATCTATTGAGATATGGTATGCTACAAGTGAATATTTGCGACAGGAAATGAATCCTAATTTTAGGATGACGGACCCTTTCAATCCAGTCCATATGATGTCTTTTTCGGGAGCTAGAGGAAATGCATCTCAAGTACATCAATTAGTAGGTATGAGAGGATTAATGTCGGATCCCCAAGGACAAATGATTGATTTACCTATTCAAAGCAATTTACGCGAAGGACTGTCTTTAACAGAATATATTATTTCTTGCTATGGAGCCCGTAAAGGAGTTGTAGATACTGCGGTCCGCACATCAGATGCTGGATATCTTACGCGTCGACTTGTTGAAGTAGTTCAACATATTGTTGTACGTCGAACGGATTGTGGCACTATCCGAGGGATTTCTGTGAGTCCTCGAAATAAAAGTCGGATGATGTCAGAAAGAATTTTTATCCAAACATTAATTGGTCGTGTCTTAGCAGACGATATATATATAGGTTCCCGATGTGTCGCCTTTCGAAATCAAGATCTTGGGATTGGACTTGTCAATCGATTCATAACCTTTGGAACACAATCAATATCTATTCGAACTCCCTTTACTTGTCGGAGTACATCTTGGATCTGTCGATTATGTTATGGCCGGAGTCCCACTCATGGTGACCTAGTTGAATTGGGGGAAGCTGTAGGTATTATTGCGGGTCAATCTATTGGCGAACCGGGGACTCAACTAACATTAAGAACTTTTCATACCGGTGGAGTATTTACAGGAGGTACTGCCGAACATGTACGAGCCCCTTATAATGGAAAAATCAAATTTAATGAGGATTTGGTTCATCCTACACGTACACGTCACGGGCATCCTGCCTTTCTATGTTATATAGACTTGTCTGTAATTATTGAGAGCGAAGATATTATACATAGCGTGACTATTCCACCAAAAAGTTTTCTTTTAGTTCAAAATGATCAATATGTGGAATCAGAACAAGTGATTGCTGAGATTCGCGAGGGAACATCCACTTTTCATTTTAAAGAGAGGGTTAGAAAATATATTTATTCTGACTCCGAGGGCGAAATGCATTGGAGTACTGATGTATCCCATGCACCCGAATTTACATATAGTAATGTCCATCTTTTACCAAAAACAAGTCATTTATGGATATTATCAGGAGGTTCTTGTGGATCTAGTCTAATTCTTTTTTCGATCCACAAAGATCAAGATCAAATGAACATACCCTTTCTTTCCGTCGAAAGAAAATCTATTTCTAGCCTCTCAGTGAATAATGATCAAGTGAGCAAAAAATTTTTCAGTTCAGATTTTTCTGATAAAAAAAAATCTGGGATTCCCAATTATTCAGAATTGAATGGAATCGTAGGTACTAGTCATTATAATTTCATATATTCTGCTATTTTTCATGAGAATTCGGATTTATTAGCAAAAAGGCGAAGAAATAGATTTCTCATTCCATTCCAATCGATTCAAGAGCAAGCGAAAGAGTTCATACCACATTCAGGTATCTCGATTGAAATACCCATAAATGGTATTTTCCGTAGAAACAGTATTTTTGCTTTTTTTGATGATCCTAGATACAGAAGAAAGAGTTCCGGAATTCTTAAATATGGAACTCTAAAGGCGGACTCAATCGTCCAAAAAGAGGATATGATTGAGTATCGAGGAGTCCAAAAATTTAAGACAAAATACGAAATGAAAGTAGATCGCTTTTTTTTCATTCCTGAGGAAGTGCATATTTTACCCGAATCCTCCGCCATAATGGTACAGAACTATAGTATCATTGGAGTCGATACACGAATCACTTTAAATATAAGAAGCCAAGTCGGCGGGTTGATCCGAGTGGAGAGAAAAAAAAAAAGGATTGAACTCAAAATATTTTCGGGGGATATCCATTTTCCGGACAAGACAGATAAGATATCCCGACATAGTGGCATCTTGATACCGCCAGGAAGGGGAAAAACAAACTCTAAAGAATCAAAAAATTTAAAAAATTGGATTTATGCCCAACGGATCACACCAACCAAGAAAAAGTTTTTTGTTTTGGTGCGGCCCGTAGCTACCTATGAGATAATGGACAGTATAAATTTAGCAACACTCTTCCCACAAGATCTCTTTCGGGAAAAGGATAATATTCAACTTCGAGTTTTCAACTATATCCTTTATGGAAATGGTAAACCAACTCGAGGAATTTCTGACACAAGTATTCAATTGGTTCGCACTTGTTTAGTCTTGAATTGGGACCAAGACAACAAAAATTCTTCCCTCGAGGAGGTCCGCGCTTTCGTTGTTGAAGTAAGTACAAAGGGTTTGATTCGAGATTTCATAAGAATTGGCTTAGTGAAATCCCATATTTCGTATATAAGAAAAAGAAATAATCCGCCGGATTCGGGATTGATCTCTGCAGATTCCGTGAATCCGTTTTATTCGCTTTCTCCCAAGGCTGGCATTCTTCAACAATCGCTTAGACAAAATCATGGAACTATTCGTATGTTCAGAAATAAGGAATCCCAATCTTTGTTAATTTTATCATCCTCTAATTGTTTTAGAATCGGTCCATTTAATCATGTAAAATATCACAATGTTATAAACCAATCAATAAAAAAAAAACCTCTAATTACAATTCAAAATTCGTCGGGCCCCTTAGGAACAGCCATTCAAATTTCGAATTTTTATTCATTTTTGCCTTTACTAACTTATAATCAGATCTCTGTAATTAAATATTTGCAACTTGATAACTTCAAATATATTTTTCAAATAATTCACTCTTATTTAATAGATGAAAACGGAAGAATTTTTAATCTAGATCCATACAGTAACCTTGTTTTGAATCCATTCAAATTGAATTGGTATTTTCTTCATCAAAATTATAATAATTATTATTGTGAGGAAACGTCCACAATAATAAGTCTTGGACAATTTTTTTGTGAAAATCTATGTATAGCCAAAAAAGAACCATACCTAAAATCGGGTCAAGTTTTAATTGTTCAAAGGGATTCTGTAGTAATAAGATCCGCTAAGCCCTATTTGGCTACTCCGGGAGCAAAAGTTCACGGGCATTATAGAGAAATTCTTTACGAAGGGGATACATTAGTTACATTTATATATGAAAAATCGAGATCCGGTGATATAACCCAAGGTCTTCCAAAAGTAGAACAGGTGTTAGAAGTCCGCTCGATTGATTCAATATCACTGAACTTAGAAAAGCGGATTAAGGGTTGGAACAGGTGTATAACAAGAATTCTTGGAATTCCTTGGGGATTCTTGATTGGTGCTGAGCTAACTATAGTGCAAAGTCGTATTTCTTTGGTTAATAAGATTCAAAAGGTTTATCGATCCCAGGGGGTGCAGATTCATAATAGGCATATCGAAATTATTGTACGTCAAATAACATCAAAAGTTTTGGTTTCAGAAGAGGGAATGTCTAATGTTTTTTTACCTGGAGAATTGATTGGATTGTTACGAGCAGAACGCACGGGGCGTGCTTTAGAAGAAGCAATCTGTTATCGAGCCGTTTTATTAGGAATAACTCGAGCATCTTTGAATACTCAAAGTTTTATATCCGAAGCAAGTTTTCAAGAAACTGCTAGAGTTTTAGCAAAAGCTGCTCTTCGGGGTCGTATCGATTGGTTGAAAGGCCTGAAAGAAAATGTTGTTCTAGGGGGTGTGATCCCCGCCGGGACCGGGTTCAACAAAGGATTGGTGCATTGTTCACGGCAACATACCAATATTCTTTTTGAAAAAAAAACAAAGAATTTATCTTTATTAGAGGGAGATATGAGAGATATTTTATTTTATCACAGGGAATTTTGTGACTCTTCTATTTACAAATCTGCCTTTTCTAGAATTGAATAATTCCTAATAGCAGATTCCTGTTTTGAATTTCATGTTTTATTGTTTGCTGTAGTCATTTGCTTTAATAATTTGTTAACACTAATAAAGATAATAATGAATACAAAATAATGGCTCGGCTCGTGCATAAACGGACAAGAGAAGGTTCCATTGGAACAAATTTTTATTTTAGTTTTGGGTACCCCCCTTTTAAGTGTGAAAAGAAATGACAAAAAGATATTGGAACATCGATTTGGAAGAGATGATGAGAGCAGGAGTTCATTTTGGGCATGGTACTAGGAAATGGAATCCTAGAATGGCACCTTATATTTCTGCAAAGCGTAAAGGTATTCATATTATAAATCTGACTAGAACTGCTCGTTTTTTATCAGAAGCTTGTGATTTAGTTTTTGATGCAGCAAGTAGGGGAAAACAATTCTTAATTGTTGGGACAAAAAATAAAGCAGCTGATTTAGTGTCGCGGGCTGCAATAAGGGCTCGGTGTCATTATGTTAATAAAAAGTGGCTCGGCGGCATGTTAACAAATTGGTCTACTACAGAAAAAAGACTTCATAAGTTTAGGGACTTGAGAACTGAACAAAAGACAGAGGGATTCAACCGTCTTCCGAAAAGGGATGCAGCTGTGTTGAAGAGACAATTATCTCGCTTGGAAACATATCTAGGCGGGATTAAATATATGACGGGATTGCCTGATATTGTAATCATCATCGATCAGCAAGAAGAATATACGGCTCTTCGAGAATGTATAACTTTGGGAATTCCAACCATTTCTTTAATCGATACAAATTGTAATCCCGATCTCGCGGATATTTCTATTCCAGCAAATGATGACGCTATAGCTTCAATTCGATTCATTCTTAACAAATTAGTATTCGCAATTTGTGAGGGTCGTTCTAGCTATATACAAAATTCTTGATTAATAATAAGATAAATAAATCAATTTTTTTTGAGGGAGGGGCTCCCTGTATTTCGATTTATAAAATCGGTTACTATTCCTGAATCATACAAAAGAAAAAGAGATAAAAAACTGGGTATATTGTGTGATTCGTTTAGTTGGTATCCAAAACTAAAATAAAAATTCAAGTAAATAAGTAAAAAAAAAGGGGGGGTCTTGAATCAAAATAATTTAAAGTTCTTATTTCTGTCAGAGGGCAATATGAATGTTTTATCATGTTCCATCAATACACTAATAAAAGAAGGGTTATATGAGATATCTGGTGTAGAAGTAGGCCAACATTTCTATTGGCAAATAGGGGGGTTCCAAGTCCATGCGCAAGTCCTTATTACTTCTTGGGTTGTAATTGCTATCTTATTAGGTTCCGCAGCTCTAGCGGTTCGCAATCCACAAACCATTCCAACTGGCGGCCAAAACTTCTTTGAATTTGTCCTTGAATTCATTCGAGATGTGAGTCAAACCCAGATTGGAGAAGAATACGGTCCATGGGTTCCCTTTATTGGAACCCTGTTTTTATTTATTTTTGTTTCTAACTGGTCAGGAGCCCTTTTACCGTGGAAAATTATCCAGTTACCTCAAGGGGAGTTAGCAGCACCAACGAATGATATAAATACGACGGTTGCTTTAGCTTTACTCACATCAGTAGCATATTTTTATGCGGGTCTTAGCAAAAAAGGATTAGGGTATTTCAGTAAATACATTCAACCAACTCCAATTCTTTTACCCATTAACATCTTAGAAGATTTTACAAAACCCCTATCACTGAGTTTTCGACTTTTCGGAAATATATTAGCCGATGAATTAGTAGTTGTTGTTCTTGTTTCTTTAGTACCTTTAGTGGTTCCTATACCTGTCATGTTCCTTGGATTATTTACAAGCGGGATTCAAGCTCTCATTTTTGCCACTTTAGCTGCGGCTTATATAGGTGAATCCATGGAGGGTCATCATTAACTATTTTTTTTTTTCAAATTTAGGTTAGCCCAATTATCGAATAGTTGGTTTACGTTATGTAAGAAACACTTGTATATGTCATATTTGATATTGACTAGGTATATATAAGTTAAAGATCTATATAATCTGCCCCACTATTTTTGTGAATTTCTATTTAGATAACGATTCGATTATAAGTTCTTACTTTTTATCTGTGAATTGGCTGAAAAAAACGATCAAAAAAAGAACGAAGAATTAAAAGAAAAGAATGGTTCACAAAAAAGAAACGGCATAAAAAAGTCGTATATATATATATTATGCATTTTTCAAAATCCCGTGGATAGGAACTAATATCAAAGTAATTCTTATCAAGTTTTTGGTTATTTTGGCTGGATGAATCTTAGCGATGACTTAATTATAATTAAGTCCTAAGTCGTTGGATGATTGTATCATTAACTATTTCTTTATTTTGGTGTGAGGAACTTATCATGAATCCACTGGTTTCTGCTGCTTCGGTTATTGCTGCTGGGTTGGCTGTTGGGCTTGCTTCTATTGGACCTGGGGTTGGTCAAGGTACAGCTGCGGGTCAAGCTGTCGAAGGTATCGCGAGACAACCTGAGGCAGAAGGAAAAATACGAGGTACTTTATTGCTTAGTTTGGCTTTTATGGAAGCTTTAACAATTTATGGCCTAGTTGTAGCATTAGCGCTTTTATTTGCGAATCCTTTTGTTTAATCCTAGAAATAATAAAATTAGGAATTTTTTTTTTCGTAGTTTTTTTTATTCTATCAAGATTTCACTCCTACAATTATTCATTGAGACAACAACCCTTGGGAAGGACTAATTTGAGGATGGGGAATTAACACATCGATTCGCTTTCTTCCTTCCCCTTATTCTTTTTAGTTTAATGGAAATTTTTTTTTAAGGAGTGTTGCGCAAAAAGGAGGTTTAGGTTTTTTAAAATTGATATAAAACTTGGTCTCAAATTCTAGCTTAATTTTAATTAAGTCTCATTATTATTATTGAAAATTAAAAATTTTTGGAAAATAAATTTGTAAATAGAATAGGTTTTTGATTCTGTTTATAAATATCCAAATAGGTAAATTAAATTATAAATTATTAAACGAAATTTTCTTTTTATTCAAAAAAACAAAGAATAAAAAAAAAAAGGACAGAGTTCTTTTTTTTTATAGTTTAGCTAGAAGAGGAGATTATATGAAAAATTTAACCGATTCTTTCGTTTACTTGGGTCACTGGCCATCCGCCGGGAGTTTCGGGTTTAATACCGATATTTTAGCAACAAATCCAATAAATCTAAGTGTAGTCTTCGGTGTATTGATCTTTTTTGGAAAGGGAGTGTGTGTGAGTTGTTCATTTCAAGAATAGGCTGGATTCGTCCAGTGGCACTATAACTAGCAAAGAGTGCCTAATCCCGCGAATTACTTCTGAATACAAAATTCAATAAAAAATCATATTTTAGAACCATAGCATTTCGTTATTCTTTGGTAAGTCTACTTGACTTTGATTCTCTATCAACCAAAAATTTGGGACCATTAATTAACATGGTTAAAACTAAACCGTTTGAAGTTCAGATGCAACATGGTACTCTTTCTACCATATGTAGTCTAATTAAAAAATGAATAAGATTTTCAAAAAGAATAGTTCGGCTTTTTTCGATATAAAACACTCATGTCGATAAAAATTTTTGAGTCTTTTTGTATAATGC
>NW_026016214.1:17500-22500 GCF_020379485.1 Brassica napus | reverse complement strand
AACATCTATGTTAGCTTTTTTCCCGTTTGGAGGCTTTCCCAGAAAAATTTTGCTTTATAGATGATCCTTCTAGAAGATAGAAAAGGCGAACTCAAAAAATCTTTCTAGTTACTTCGTTCTTTATTTCTATTTAACGGAATCCTTAGGAAAAGTATTTTGTTTCCACCGAGCTAAAACAATATAATATGTCGATGTCTTTAGTAAACCAAAGTTCTCGTTTAATAGCTATTTTGCTTCAATTTTTTCTATACCAAACAAAAAATAGAACTGAAGATTTAGTTACGATTAGAAAGAAACTTTTCTGGCTTTATCCATGGATCCTCTTGTTATACTTATTGAATTGTAAATAGTCATCCAATTCAAAAATTATGTTTCGAAATTTCATAATCCAAATTGACAATTAATTAGAGTCTTTGGATACAAATTACGAGAATCTATAATCTTCCTTGAATTTTTCATTGAAAGGTAAAGGACTAAATCCTTTTCAGAAATAAAGTTTTTGATCGGAAGATTAATCAAACCGAGAGACCCTTTAACTATTAAAGGGGTTAAAGGAACGAATCACACTTTTACCACTAAACTATACCCGCTACAATCCAATTATTGTATATAAATTTACTTTTTGTCGAACAAAGTAATCGGGAGAAAAAAAATCTGAAAAAAAAATGAGAAAATTCTAGCGTAGACTTAATAAAATTAGGCAAAGCAGGATTCCTTTTTTTTATTTCAGATCTTTTTTGTCTAAAAACCCATCGGATGGGTCTTTTTAACTTTAACAAAAAAAGGCCCGGCTGGGGACTGACCAGGCCAGGCTATTAAAATAAAAAAGATCTTTTATTTGTGTTTGGACGAGACAAAATCAAAAAGGATTCTCTATTTCTATTTTTGTGATTTTATTTATTTCTCTTTCGAGCCTTTTCTTTATTGAATCTTTATTTACAGTTTTTATGTAAATAGAATTACTGAGAAAGTTCTATAAAAAAGGTTATATAATAGTAATATATATATATATATTAATTATATATAAATATAAATATTATATAAATATTATTTATATAATAAAAAAGAAAAAATAATATTATATTTTTTATATATAATAAAATAATATATATAATAAAATATAGAAAATGAAAATATATATATAATTAAAGTATTATTAAAGATAAAGAATAATCTAAAAAAAAAAACTTTTTTAAGAATAAAGTGGAGAAAGTTTTTTTTTAAGCCGTTTTTTTGTCTAATGGAACCTAAAAAGTATTCCTTTTCGATTAGGAGAGATGGCTGAGTGGACTAAAGCGTTGGATTGCTAATCCATTGTACGAGTTAATCGTACCGAGGGTTCGAATCCCTCTCTTTCCCTTCCCCTTTTTGATGATGTGAAATAGATAAAATCCTAATAAAATTCGCACATTTCCACTATTTAAATATTAAATAAAGTAATAAAAAACCTTTCTTTTTTATTCTTCACGTCCCGGATTACGTCCTGGATCATTAGATAGGAATCCAAATATGAAGAGAGAAACAAAGAATATAACTACAGTGTATACAAAAAGTTTGAGAGTAAGCATTACACAATCTCCAAGATCTTACTTTTTTTTAAAAAAAAAAAAAGAGAATAGATTCTCTATTTTTATACTAAATATCTAGATACTTTTTTTGTGAGTGAACTCGAATCTAATTAAGTTCTTTCATTTAGAGAAAAGAGGATAAAACTGAGGAAATCAAATGATCCAGATTTAGTATGGCTACCAAAAAAATTCAATGTTTGAATTGAGAGTTCCTTCCTACGTCAAGATTTTTTGATCTTTTGATTTGAATTGTTGGAAGAATCAAAATCGTGAATTTTTCTAAGACAGTATTAATAATTTCATCGAAAACTTACAGCTGCTTGCCAAACAAAGGCTAAGAGAAGAAAGAAAAGAGGTATTACGGGCATAACATCTACGATTGGATTCAAAAAGGCGTAGGCCTCCGGCAATTTGGCGACTAAAAAAGTGCTTGAAAAAAGGGCCGAATTAAAACAAATACAGATCAAATTAAATATATTAAGCATAACAAAAATTGGTGTTCTTGTGGATAATTTAATTTTGATTGAGTTATTAATATATTTTTTATATAAGGAAAAAAATAAATAAATAAAGAAAGATAGTCTAAAAAGACTTTGTTGAACTTACTCAATCAAAAATCCTTTCATTCTCTTATGAGAATGAAAGAAATAATATTTTCATACAATATCTTAATTGAATTCTATGTAATGATCAATAAAGTAAGTTTGATTTGCTATCTACACGTGTCAAAACTATAGCACCAATGTAATCTATATTTCATTTGGGCTGAAATTGAATTGACGAACAACCAATAGCAATATTACTCTTTTAGTAGTCTTGAATAAAAATAAAAATGGGGCGTAGCCAAGCGGTAAGGCAACGGGTTTTGGTCCCGCTATTCGGAGGTTCGAATCCTTCCGTCCCAGAGTCCAGTCATTACGAAATAAATCTTCTATTGCCTTTGTACACCATCTTTTTCTTTCTGTTTAAAAAAACAATATTTTTTAAGAATAAAATATTGAAATGAAAAGAAGAATAAACTTCTTTTTCACCCGAAATTACAAAAAATCTATTTGCTTTTTTTAGTTGTGTGTGATGTAGGTAAGTAAGGTAGAACCGTAGATTCTACGAGTTTTAATAAAAAAAAATATATTTATATATATATTTATATATATAAATATAGATTTCTATTCAAATTTCGATTTTACATATTTTTACATATATAGAATTTAATGTGGAATTCATTTGAATTCTGACTGAACCTTTTACGCGTAGATTCACTATTCCATTCATAGAGAAAGAAAAAGTATAGATTACGATATACTGACTGAACTATGACTATTCATGATTCCATAATTGAATCAATTACACAAACTAAAGGAATGTTATGGTAAAACTTCGTTTAAAACGATGTGGTAGAAAGCAACGTGCGACTTGAATTGAAGGACATGATCTGCTGTGGATGTTTTGATCCGCCACCTTTTATATTAGGAATATAGGTGCTCTTGGCTCGACATTTTGTGTTCTATTTTACGAGAGTCCTACACCTTTTTGAATATAAAAAAGAGTACAGGATGGAGCTCGAGGAGAATAGAAAGTTTTTATTCCTTTCGCAGGAGTAAGGATCTAGGGTTAGTGCGAATCAATAAGTTGGAACAACTTCGTAAGTCTTTTTATTTTTATATTGAAAAAAAGCCCTTTCAAGTAATTTTACAATGGAAAAGGAAATTTTCGTAAAAGTGTAAAATTCTTTGAATTAAAAGTCTATCATGCGTGAATCAAGCGTTTGTATGATTCTTTGATAGAAAGAAAAGAAATCATAAACAAAATAAGGGGCTTGTTGCTGCCCTTTTTTAATAAAACGATCAAGATCACCGAAGTAATGTCTAAACCCAAAGATTCAAAGTAAGGATAAAGAATCCTGAAACAAGGAAATCCCTTTTTCAATTGTTTGAACAACTAGATCAGAATGAAGAATCAAAATTGATTCGAAAAAATGAGACAAACAAAAAAAGGTTAGAGACTACTCAATAAAAAGAGTACTTAAGGAGTCTCTGGTGAGATATTTGAGAGTTATTTAACTTGAGTTACGAGAGTACGAATGTTACGAACGCTTTTTATGAAAAAAAATAGTTAGGGTTTCAATACTGGCTAATTAATTTAATGTTTGAATTTTATAAAGAGAGTTAACTTATACTCATTGCATTTTTTTCTCGAGCCGTATGAGGCCAAAGCCTCGTATACGTTTCTCGGGGGGGGGTATTATTCATATACATCTATCCCAATGAGCCATTTATCGAATCGTTGCAATTGATGTTCGATCCCGAAGAGAAGGAAGAGATCTTCGGAAGGTGGGGTTTTATGATCCGATAACTAATCAAACTTATTTAAATCTTCCTGCTATTCTCGATTTCCTTAAAAAGGGCGCTCAACCAACAAGAACAGTTCATGATATTTCAAAGAAGGCAGGGATTTTTACGGAATTAAGTCTTAATAAAACGAAATTGAATTAATGAACTATAAAAAAGAGGATGTTAAAGACTCATATATAGCTTGGTATAAAATTTGATCTACTCTTTTCTTTCCTCCTCTTTCGTTTCCATCATATTTATTTTGATTTATTAGAATTTCCATTTATTATTAGTATTCTTCCTAAAGGTATGAAAACTAACAAATATCCTGCTAAAAACTACCATGTTTTATAATAAAAAACAAATTTATTAAAAAATTTTTGGATTTATAGAAATTCTAAATTTTGTATAAATACAAAATTTTATTGTATAGAATTATTGTATAGAAAATATATAAAATCATACTGTATAATAAATAATATATTAATATATATAGAAATAGAAAGATTTGAGATTATCCTATTCGGCTTAGTTTTCATTCCTTGTATGAACTCACAAACCAGGGGGTTAAACTTTTTTATTTTTTCTATTCTTTTCGCTATATTAAAAATTTACAATCATATTGACAACAGTGTATGGACCAAATATAATTCTCTCATAGAGAAATAGATCTATTTCTCCCTGACGCACACATGACTGGATTTTTCTTTTTTTCTTTATTCTGGTTGTATCTACATATTTGCAGTACTTGCTTTTTTTTGTGGGGGGGGTTGCTAACTCAACGGTAGAGTACTCGGCTTTTAAGTGCGACTAGCATCTTTTACACATTTGTATGAAGAAAAGGATTCGTCCAGATCCGCGGTAGAGTTTGTAAGACCACGACTGATCCTGAAAGGAATGAACGGAAAAAATAGCATGTCGTATCAAGGGAGAATTCAGATAACATTTTTTTTTATTTTCGACAAGATTGTACCGATTAGAAAATAAAAAAAAAAGAAGAATTCCAATTTGGGTCGAGTGAATAAATATAAATGGATGGATAAAAAACCAGTTTTCCTTATTCTAAGAAAAAAAAAAGAAACGAGCTTCCATTCGTAATTTG
>NW_026016214.1:0-5000 GCF_020379485.1 Brassica napus | reverse complement strand
TTGATTTATATTAACCTTTTGCGATTGAAACCATACGGAAAAATAACATTGCCATAAATTAACAAAATAATATTTCCATTTATTCATCAGAAGTGGCGTATCCTTTGTTGCCAGAATGTATTTTCCATGATATCTAACATAATGTAGGAAAGGATCCTTGAGCAACCCTAAGAGCGCCGAAAAATTATTAACAAAGACTTTTAAAAAATGTTGTATTTTTCCATAGAATAAAATTCGCTCAAAAAAGACGTCATAAGATGTCGATCGTAAATGAGAAGACTGCTTGCGTAGAAAAAAAAGATGGATTCGTATTCACATACATGAGAATTATATAAGAACAATAAAAATCTTGGATTCAAAATTGATTTTTTTTTACTATCAAAATTCTTCCAATTGCAATACTCGTATAGACAGAACCGAAAAAAATGCAAAGAAGAGGCATCTTTTACCCGGTAACGTAGGGTTTGAACCAAGATTTCTAGATGGATGGGGTAAGGTATTAGTACATCTAATACATAATTAAAATGTGAGAGTTTGTCTTCTAAAAAGGGAAATATTGAATGAAGTGATTGTAAATTGTAAGATTTTTTTACATTTTTTCCTTCGATAGAGGATCCCAACCTTAGGGAAAATGGAATTTCTACAATCACTGCAAATAAAACAGATATCATTTGATAATAGAAATTATTGGTATGCCCCAGATTTTTGTTCAAATCCTTAGTGGGAATAATCAAACGATTCTGTTCGTACATTCGCAAAATTAAGCGTTTCACAATTAGTGAACTATATTTTTTGTCATAATCCGCATTTTCCAAGAAAATAGGGCGGTTTCTATTTAATCTATTTAAACCGTGATCATAAGCAAGTACATAAATATAGTCCCGAAAAAAAAGTGGATATAGAAAACTCTGTTGACGAGCCCCATCGAACTCTAAATATCCTTGAAATTTCTCCATTTGGATTAAAATTCGATTTGAACTAAAAGTAAAGTCTTTATTTTCTTGAGTTCTGAAATGACACATAGTGCGATACAGTCAAAATAAGGTATTAGATTACGAAAGCACTAAATACCTCATAAACAGGTAGACTGCTAACTGGATTCTCTATCTTTAAGAGGTTTCTGTTCGTTATATTATAAAATAACAAAACAAGATGATTAGAAATCCTTTATTTTTTTAACCTAATCGCTCTTTTGATTTTGGAAATATATATATATATATTTTTTTATCAATATACTGCTTCTTTTACACATCCATCTACAACCTAACCCAAACGGACTAGGTAAAAAATAATTAGGACTCACGAAAAAATTGATAATAACACGCAAGAAAAAAATTCCTTCCCATACCCGTATTAGGTACTAATCTATTTTTAACATTTAATTAGATCGGGTAATTTTTCAAATTACGAATGGAAGCTCGTTTCTTTTTTTTTTCTTAGAATAAGGAAAACTGGTTTTTTATCCATCCATTTATATTTATTCACTCGACCCAAATTGGAATTCTTCTTTTTTTTTTTATTTTCTAATCGGTACAATCTTGTCGAAAATAAAAAAAAATGTTATCTGAATTCTCCCTTGATACGACATGCTATTTTTTCCGTTCATTCCTTTCAGGATCAGTCGTGGTCTTACAAACTCTACCGCGGATCTGGACGAATCCTTTTCTTCATACAAATGTGTAAAAGATGCTAGTCGCACTTAAAAGCCGAGTACTCTACCGTTGAGTTAGCAACCCCCCCCACAAAAAAAAGCAAGTACTGCAAATATGTAGATACAACCAGAATAAAGAAAAAAAGAAAAATCCAGTCATGTGTGCGTCAGGGAGAAATAGATCTATTTCTCTATGAGAGAATTATATTTGGTCCATACACTGTTGTCAATATGATTGTAAATTTTTAATATAGCGAAAAGAATAGAAAAAATAAAAAAGTTTAACCCCCTGGTTTGTGAGTTCATACAAGGAATGAAAACTAAGCCGAATAGGATAATCTCAAATCTTTCTATTTCTATATATATTAATATATTATTTATTATACAGTATGATTTTATATATTTTCTATACAATAATTCTATACAATAAAATTTTGTATTTATACAAAATTTAGAATTTCTATAAATCCAAAAATTTTTTAATAAATTTGTTTTTTATTATAAAACATGGTAGTTTTTAGCAGGATATTTGTTAGTTTTCATACCTTTAGGAAGAATACTAATAATAAATGGAAATTCTAATAAATCAAAATAAATATGATGGAAACGAAAGAGGAGGAAAGAAAAGAGTAGATCAAATTTTATACCAAGCTATATATGAGTCTTTAACATCCTCTTTTTTATAGTTCATTAATTCAATTTCGTTTTATTAAGACTTAATTCCGTAAAAATCCCTGCCTTCTTTGAAATATCATGAACTGTTCTTGTTGGTTGAGCGCCCTTTTTAAGGAAATCGAGAATAGCAGGAAGATTTAAATAAGTTTGATTAGTTATCGGATCATAAAACCCCACCTTCCGAAGATCTCTTCCTTCTCTTCGGGATCGAACATCAATTGCAACGATTCGATAAATGGCTCATTGGGATAGATGTATATGAATAATACCCCCCCCCGAGAAACGTATACGAGGCTTTGGCCTCATACGGCTCGAGAAAAAAATGCAATGAGTATAAGTTAACTCTCTTTATAAAATTCAAACATTAAATTAATTAGCCAGTATTGAAACCCTAACTATTTTTTTTCATAAAAAGCGTTCGTAACATTCGTACTCTCGTAACTCAAGTTAAATAACTCTCAAATATCTCACCAGAGACTCCTTAAGTACTCTTTTTATTGAGTAGTCTCTAACCTTTTTTTGTTTGTCTCATTTTTTCGAATCAATTTTGATTCTTCATTCTGATCTAGTTGTTCAAACAATTGAAAAAGGGATTTCCTTGTTTCAGGATTCTTTATCCTTACTTTGAATCTTTGGGTTTAGACATTACTTCGGTGATCTTGATCGTTTTATTAAAAAAGGGCAGCAACAAGCCCCTTATTTTGTTTATGATTTCTTTTCTTTCTATCAAAGAATCATACAAACGCTTGATTCACGCATGATAGACTTTTAATTCAAAGAATTTTACACTTTTACGAAAATTTCCTTTTCCATTGTAAAATTACTTGAAAGGGCTTTTTTTCAATATAAAAATAAAAAGACTTACGAAGTTGTTCCAACTTATTGATTCGCACTAACCCTAGATCCTTACTCCTGCGAAAGGAATAAAAACTTTCTATTCTCCTCGAGCTCCATCCTGTACTCTTTTTTATATTCAAAAAGGTGTAGGACTCTCGTAAAATAGAACACAAAATGTCGAGCCAAGAGCACCTATATTCCTAATATAAAAGGTGGCGGATCAAAACATCCACAGCAGATCATGTCCTTCAATTCAAGTCGCACGTTGCTTTCTACCACATCGTTTTAAACGAAGTTTTACCATAACATTCCTTTAGTTTGTGTAATTGATTCAATTATGGAATCATGAATAGTCATAGTTCAGTCAGTATATCGTAATCTATACTTTTTCTTTCTCTATGAATGGAATAGTGAATCTACGCGTAAAAGGTTCAGTCAGAATTCAAATGAATTCCACATTAAATTCTATATATGTAAAAATATGTAAAATCGAAATTTGAATAGAAATCTATATTTATATATATAAATATATATATAAATATATTTTTTTTTATTAAAACTCGTAGAATCTACGGTTCTACCTTACTTACCTACATCACACACAACTAAAAAAGCAAATAGATTTTTTGTAATTTCGGGTGAAAAAGAAGTTTATTCTTCTTTTCATTTCAATATTTTATTCTTAAAAAATATTGTTTTTTTAAACAGAAAGAAAAAGATGGTGTACAAAGGCAATAGAAGATTTATTTCGTAATGACTGGACTCTGGGACGGAAGGATTCGAACCTCCGAATAGCGGGACCAAAACCCGTTGCCTTACCGCTTGGCTACGCCCCATTTTTATTTTTATTCAAGACTACTAAAAGAGTAATATTGCTATTGGTTGTTCGTCAATTCAATTTCAGCCCAAATGAAATATAGATTACATTGGTGCTATAGTTTTGACACGTGTAGATAGCAAATCAAACTTACTTTATTGATCATTACATAGAATTCAATTAAGATATTGTATGAAAATATTATTTCTTTCATTCTCATAAGAGAATGAAAGGATTTTTGATTGAGTAAGTTCAACAAAGTCTTTTTAGACTATCTTTCTTTATTTATTTATTTTTTTCCTTATATAAAAATATATTAATAACTCAATCAAAATTAAATTATCCACAAGAACACCAATTTTTGTTATGCTTAATATATTTAATTTGATCTGTATTTGTTTTAATTCGGCCCTTTTTTCAAGCACTTTTTTAGTCGCCAAATTGCCGGAGGCCTACGCCTTTTTGAATCCAATCGTAGATGTTATGCCCGTAATACCTCTTTTCTTTCTTCTCTTAGCCTTTGTTTGGCAAGCAGCTGTAAGTTTTCGATGAAATTATTAATACTGTCTTAGAAAAATTCACGATTTTGATTCTTCCAACAATTCAAATCAAAAGATCAAAAAATCTTGACGTAGGAAGGAACTCTCAATTCAAACATTGAATTTTTTTGGTAGCCATACTAAATCTGGATCATTTGATTTCCTCAGTTTTATCCTCTTTTCTCTAAATGAAAGAACTTAATTAGATTCGAGTTCACTCACAAAAAAAGTATCTAGATATTTAGTATAAAAATAGAGAATCTATTCTCTTTTTTTTTTTTTAAAAAAAAGTAAGATCTTGGAGATTGTGTAATGCTTACTCTCAAACTTTTTGTATACACTGTAGTTATATTCTTTGTTTCTCTCTTCATATTTGGATTCCTATCTAATGATCCAGGACGTAATCCGGGACGTGAAGAATAAAAAAGAAAGGTTTTTTATTACTTTATTTAATATTTAAATAGTGGAAATGTGCGAATTT
>NW_026016213.1:0-8400 GCF_020379485.1 Brassica napus | reverse complement strand
TCTCATAAGGACCACCGTTGTATAGCCATTCATCAACGGATTGCAGCTTCCCAGATCGGGTAAAAAATGCAAACAATAGCTGCATAGAAGTAGGAATAAATGGCACCTGAAATAATATTGTTTCCGTAAAGAAGAGATCCAGAAACAGGTTCACGGATACCATCAATATCTACTGGAGGAGCAGCAATGAATGCGATAATAAAAACGGAAGTTGCGGTCAATAAGGTAGGGATCATCAAAACACCAAACCATCCAATGTAAAGACGGTTTTCAGTACTAGTTATCCAGTTACAGAAGCGGACCCCATAGGCTTTCGCTTTCGCTCCTCTAAAATTGCAGTCATGGTAAAATCCTTGGTTTATTCATCCTCGGACTCCCAAGCACACAATTCTCTTAAAACTATAAGTAGATAATTGAGAGCTTGTTATTGAACAGTATAACATGACTTATATAGCCATGTCAACCATGTAAACCGGCTAAGATCCTTTTTGTTTAGATTCATAATAATTTTTTTATCGAGGAGAGAAATTATAAACGAATCTATATACATAGAAATATAATTCTCTATGAATATTATTTCAAAATCATATGAATATGATCCATAGTGGGTTGCCCGGGACTCGAACCCGGAACTAGTCGGATGGAGTAGATACTTCCTTGTTAAATAAAAAAAAGTAAAAAACCCATCCCTCAAACCGTGCTTGCATTTTTCATTGCACACAGCTTTCTCTATGTATACATAGAAAAACTCATTTCTTTGTTCCTTATAAATAGGACTGCGATTCAATACTCAGTAAATTTCATCTTAGTCTTACTGTATGAACATTTAATAATAGAAATAAATGACTTTTGATAATACAAAATAATTTATTTTTGTTTATCTCCGCATTCCGTTTACGTTCTGATAATTTGATTTTAATTTATGGAGCCTCAGAACCCATTATTCATGATGACTAAAATCATTAAGATAAAGAATATCCAATTACCAAACCCGCACTCGATATAATCTTCTTAGAAGCATAATCACTTCTTGGGAAGATTAAGAAAGAACTTGGTCTTCCCCCGTAAGGAATTCTTCTAATAACCACCGAGCCCAACCTTTTTAAAAAAGCGCGTACAGTACTTTGTGTTTTACGAGCCAAAGTTTTAACACAACAAAGACGAAGTATATATTTTATTCGATACAAATTCTTTTTGTTTGAAGATCCGCTGTAATAATGCGAAATATTTGCATATACGCACAAATCGGTTGAGAATATCAGAATCTGATGAATCCGTCCAGGTTCGCTTTACTAATCGGATGCCCTAATACATTACAAAATTTATCTTTAGCCAACGACCCAATAATAGAAGAAATTGGAATGTTGCTATCCCATTTTATTCGAACATTATCTATTAGGAATGAGTTTTCTAGCATTTGACTACGTACCACTAAAGGGTTAGTCGCAAACTTGATAGATAACCCAGAAATTCTAAATTATCTTTAGATAATGATTATATTAACCTTTTGCGATTGAAACCATACGGAAAAATACATTGCCATAAATTAACAAAATAATATTTCCCTTTATCATCAGAAGTGGCGTATCCTGTTGCCAGAATGTATTTTCATGATATCTAACATAATGTAGGAAAGGATCCTTGAGCAACCCTAAGAGCGCCGAAAAAATTATTAACAAAGACTTTTAAAAAATGTTGTATTTTTCCATAGAATAAAATTCGCTCAAAAAAGACGTCATAAGATGTCGATCGTAAATGAGAAGACTGCTTGCGTAGAAAAAAAAAGATGGATTCGTATTCACATACATGAGAATTATATAAGAACAATAAAAATCTTGGATTCAAAATTGATTTTTTTTCTACTATCAAAATTTTCCAATGCAATACTCGTATAGACAGAACCGAAAAAAATGCAAAGAAGAGGCATCTTTTACCCGGTAACGTAGGGTTTGAACCAAGATTCTAGATGGATGGGGTAAGTATTAGTACATCTAATACATAATTAAAATGTGAGAGTTTGTCTTTAAAAAAGGGAAATATGAATGAAGTGATTGTAAATTGTAAGATTTTTTTACATTTTTTCCTTCGATAGAGGATCCCACCTTAGGGAAAATGGAATTTCTACAATCACTGCAAATAAAACAGATATCATTTGATAATAGAAATTATTGGTATGCCCCAGATTTTTGTTCAAATCCTTAGTGGGAATAATCAAACGATTCTGTTCGTACATTCGCAAAATAAGCGTTTCACAATTAGTGAACTATATTTTTGTCATAATCCGCATTTCCAAGAAAATAGGGCGGTTTCTATTTAATCTATTTAAACCGTGATCATAAGCAAGTACATAAATATAGTCCCGAAAAAAAGTGGATATAGAAAACTCTGTTGACGAGCCCCATCGAACTCTAAATATCCTTGAAATTCTCCATTTGGATTAAATTCATTTGATTTGAACTAAAAGTAAAGTCTTTATTTTCTTGAGTTCTGAAATGACACATAGTGCGATACAGTCAAAATAAGGTATTAGATTACGAAAGCACTAAATACCTCATAAACAGGTAGACTGCTAACTGGATTCTCTATCTTTAAGAGGTTTCTGTTCGTTATATTATAAAATAACAAAACAAGATGATTAGAAATCTTTATTTTTTAAACTAATCGCTCTTTTGATTTGGAAAATATATATATATATTTTTTTATCAATATACTGCTTCTTTTACATCCATCTACAACCTAACCCAACGGACTAGGTAAAAAATAATTAGGACTCACGAAAAAATTGATAATAACACGCAAGAAAAAAAATTCCTCCCATACCCTATTAGGTACTAATCTATTTTTAACATTTAATTAGATCGGGTAATTTTTCAAATTACGAATGGAAGCTCGTTTTTTTTTTTCTTAGAATAAGGAAAACAGGTTTTTTATCCATCCATTTATATTTATTCACTCGACCCAAATTGGAATTCTTCTTTTTTTTTTTATTTCTAATCGGTACAATCTTGTCGAAAATAAAAAAAAATGTTATCTGAATTCTCCCTTGATACGACATGCTATTTTTCCGTTCATTCCTTTCAGGATCAGTCGTGGTCTTACACACTCTACCGCGGATCTGGACGAATCCTTTTCTTCATACAAATGTGTAAAAGATGCTAGTCGCACTTAAAAGCCGAGTACTCTACCGTTGAGTTAGCAAACCCCCCCACAAAAAAAAAGAAGTACTGCAAATATGTAGATACAACCAGATAAAGAAAAAAAGAAAAATCCAGTCATGTGTGCGTCAGGGAGAAATAGATCTATTTCTCTATGAGAGGACTTTATTTGGTCCCTACACTGTTGTCAATATGATTGTAAATTTTAATATAGCGAAAAGAATAGAAAAAATAAAACAAGTTTAACCCCCTGGTTTGTGAGTTATACAAGGAATGAAAACTAAGCCGAATAGGATATCTCAAATCTTATTTCTATATATATAATATATTATTATTATACAGTTGTTTTATATATTTCTATACAAAATTCTATACAATAAATTTTGTATTTATACAAAATTTAGAATTTCTATAAATCCAAAAATTTTTTATAAATTTGTTTTTTATTATAAAACATGGTAGTTTTTAGCAGGATATTTGTTAGTTTTCATACCTTTAGGAAAAATACTAATAATAAATGAAAATTCTAATAAATCAAAATAAATATGATGGAAACGAAAGAGGAGGAAAGAAAAGAGTAGATCAAATTTTATACCAAGCTATATATGGTCTTTAACATCCTCTTTTTTATAGTTCATTAATTCAATTTCGTTTTATTAAGACTTAATTCCGTAAAAATCCCTGCCTTCTTTGAAATATCATGAATGTTCTTGTTGGTTGAGCGCCCTTTTTAAGGAAATCGAGAATAGCAGGAAGATTAAAATAAGTTTGATTAGTATCGGATCATAAAACCCACCTTCGAAGATCTCTTCCTTCTCTTCGGGATCGAAAATCAATTGCAACGATTCGATAAATGGCTCATTGGGATAGATGTCTATGAATAATACCCCCCCCCGAGAAAACGTATACGAGGCTTTGGCCTCATACGGCTCGAGAAAAAAAATGCAATGAGTATAAGTTAACTTCTTTATAAAATTCAAACATTAAATTAATTAGCCAGTATTGAAACCCTAACTATTTTTTTCATAAAAAGCGTTCGTCACATTCGTACTCTCGTAACTCAAGTAAAATAACTTCAAATATCTCACAGAGACTCCTTAAGTACTCTTTTATTGAGTAGTCTCTAACCTTTTTTTGTTGTCTCATTTTTTCGAATCAATTTTGATCTTCATTCTGATCTAGTGTTCAAACAATTGAAAAAGGATTTCCTTGTTTCAGGATTCTTTATCCTTACTTTGAATCTTTGGGTTTAGACATTACTTCGGTGATCTTATCGTTTTATTAAAAAAGGGCAGCCACAAGCCCCTTATTTTGTTTATGATTTCTTTTCTTTCTATCAAAGAATCATACAACGCTTGATTCACGCCTGATAGCTTTAATTCAAAGAATTTTACACTTTTACGAAAATTTCCTTTTCCCATTGTAAAATTACTTGAAAGGGCTTTTTTCAATATAAAAATAAAACGACTTACGAAGTGTTCCAACTTATGATTCGCACTAACCCTAGATCCTTACTCCTGCGAAAGGAATAAAAACTTTCTATTCTCCTCGAGCTCCATCCTGTACTCTTTTTTATATTCAAACAGGTGTAGGACTCGTAAAATAGAACACCAAAATGTCGAGCCAAGAGCACCTATATTCCTAATATAAAAGGTGGCGGGATCAAACATCCACAGCAGATCATGTCCTTCAATTCACGTCGCACGTTGCTTTCTTACCACATCGTTTTAAACGAAGTTTTACCTAACATTCCTTTAGTTTGTGTAATTGATCAATTATGGAATCATGAATGTCATAGTTCAGTCAGTATATCGTAATCTATACTTTTTCTTTCTCTATGAATGAATAGTGAATCTAGCGTTGTAAAAGGTTCAGTCAGAATTAAAATGAATTCCACATTAAATTCTATATATGTAAAAATATGTAAAATCGAATTTGAATAGAAAATCTATATTTATATATATAAATAATATATAAATATATTTTTTTTTATTAAAAACTTCGTAGAATCACGGTTCTACTTAACTTACTACATCACACACAATAAAAAAAAGCAAATAGATTTTTTGTAATTTCGGGTGAAAAGAAGTTTATTCTTCTTTCATTTCAATATTTTATTCTTAAAAAATATTGTTTTTTTAAACAGAAAGAAAAAGATGGTGTACAAGGCAATAGAAGATTTATTTGTAATGACTGGACTCTGGGACGGAGGATTCGAACCTCCGAATAGCGGGACCAAAAACCGTTGCCTTACCGCTTGGCTACGCCCCATTTTTATTTTTATTCAAGACTACTAAAAGAGTAATATTGCTATTGGTTGTTCGTCAATTCAATTTCAGCCCAAATGAAATATAGATTACATTTTGGCTATAGTTTTGACACGTGTAGATAGCAAATCAAACTTACTTTATGATCATTACATAGAATTCAATTAAGTATTGTATGAAAATATTATTTCTTTCATTCTCATACGAAATGAAAGGATTTTTGATTGAGTAAGTTCAACAAAGTCTTTTTGACTATCTTTCTTTATTTATTATTTTTTTTCCTATATAAAAAATATATTAATAACTCAATCAAACTTTAAATTATCCACAAGAACCCCAATTTTTGTTATGCTTAATATATTTAATTTGCTCTGTATTTGTTTTAATTCGGCCCTTTTTCAAGCACTTTTTTAGTCGCCAAATTGCCGGAGGCCTACGCCTTTTGAATCCAATCGTAGATGTTATGCCGTAATTACCTCTTTTTTTCTTCTCTTAGCCTTTGTTTGGCAAGCAGCTGTAAGTTTTCGATGATGAATTATTCCTACTGTCTTAGAAAAATTCACGATTTGATTCTTCCAACAATTCAAATCAAAAGATCAAAAAAATCTTGACGTAGGAAGGAACTCTCAATTCAAACATTGAATTTTTTTGGTAGCATACTAATCTGGATCATTTGATTTCTCAGTTTTATCCTTTTCTCTAAATGAAAGAACTTAATTAGATTCGAGTTCACTCACAAAAAAAGTCTAGATATTTAGTATAAAAATAGAGATCTATTCTTTTTTTTTTTTTTTAAAAAAAAGTAAGATCTTGGAGATGTGTAATGCTTACTCTCAACCCTTTTTGTATACACTGTAGTTATCTTCTTGTTTCTCTTTCATATTGGTTTCCTATCTAATGATCCAGGACGTAACCGGGACGTGAAGAATAAAAAGAAAGGTTTTTTATTACTTTATAATATTTAAATAGTGGAAATGTGCGAATTTGATTAGGATTTATCTATTTCACATCTCAAAAGGGGAAGGGAAAGAGAGGGATTCGAACCCTCGGGACGATTAACTCGTACAATGGATTAGCAATCCAACGCTTATGTCCACTCAGCCATCTCTCCAATCGAAAAGGAAGACTTTTTAGGGTCCATTAGACAAAAAAAACGGCGGAAAAAAAAAACGGCGCTCACTTATGGTCGGTAAAAAAGTGTGTTTTTTTAGATATGCTTTACTTTAAGAAACTTAATTATATCTATTTCATTTCTTATAGGGTAATATATATAGGATTTTATATATTATAAAAAGATAATATATTTTTTCTTGTTTATTAGATAAATAAGATTTATCAATATTAATATTTATATATAATTAATATATATATATATTACTATTATATAACTTTTTTATAGAACTTTCTCCGTAATTCTATTTACATAAAAACTGTGTACAAAAGATTCAATAAAGAAAAGGCTCGAAAGAGAAATAAATAAATCACCAAAAATAGAAATAGAGAATCCTTTTTGTTTTGTCTCGTCCAAACACAAATAAAGATCTTTTTTATTTTAATAGCCTGGCCTGGTCAGTCCCAGCGGGCCTTTTTTTGTTAAAGTTAAAAAGACCATCCGATGGGTTTTTAGACAAAAAAGATCTGAAATAAAAAAAAGGAATCCTGCTTTGCCCCTTTTTATTAAGTCTACGCTAGAATTTTCTCATTTTTTTCAGATTTTTTTTCTCCCGATTACTTTGTTCGACAAAAGTAAATTTATATACAATAATTGGATTGTAGCGGGTATAGTTTAGTGGTAAAGTGTGATCGTTCCTTTAACCCTTTAATAGTTAAGGGTCTCGGTTTGATTAATCTTCCGATCAAAAACTTATTTCTGAAAAGGATTTAGTCCTTACCTTTCAATGAAAAATTCAAGGAAGATTATAGATTCTCGTAATTTGTATCCAAAGACTCTAATTAATTGTCAATTTGGATTATGAAATTTCGAAACATAATTTTTGAATTGGATGACTATTACAATTCATAAGTATACAAGAGGATCATGGATAAAGCCAGAAACGTTTCTTTCTATCGTAATAAATCTTCAGTTCTATTTTTTGTTTGTATAGAAAAAAATTGAAGCAAAATAGCTATTATTTTAACGAGAACTTTGGTTTTACTAACGACATCGACATATTATATTGTTTTAGCTCGGTGGAAACAAAATACTTTTCCTAAGGATTCCGTTAAATAGAAATAACGAAACGAAGTAACTAGAAAGATTTTTTGAGGTCGCCTTTCTATCTTCTAGAGGTCATCTATAAAGCAAAATTTTTCTGGGAAAGCCTCCAAACGGGAAAAAAAAGCAACATAGATGTATGAGTCAAATTTTGATTAGTTCCCATCTTATTTTATTTGGGAATTTCGCCATCATCATAAACGGAGCCGAATGAAACCAAGTTTCATGTTCGGTTTTGGATTAGAGACGTAAAAAATATAAAACTGATCGATCGAGTCGACTAAAACCCTTAGCCTTCCAAGCTAACGATGCGGGTTCGATTCCGCTACCCGCTCTAAATTCTAAATTGTCCCCTTTATTAGAGACAATTTTCTCTATTAGAATGTTCTAATAGCAATTGTGTAGTGAATTCACTACACAATTGTAAAAAGATTTCGCACATTTAACAAATGGGAAGTTTAAAAAAAGCGAAAAGCGTCCATTGTCTACTGGATAGGACATAGGTCTTCTAAACCTTTGGTATAGGTTCAACTCCTATTGGACGAAATATCAATATAGATATAAAATATGATATTTATCTATTTCCATTTCTATATATTATAAGAATATTTTTATTCTGTTTAGAAAATTTATAAAAATACCTATAATAAGAAATAAATCTGAATGCTTTAAGATTTTATATTAAACATATACAGATATTAGTTCATACTTATATAACTATATAAGGACTTAACTTAAATATATTTCTATTTTTATATTTCTC
>NW_026016212.1:0-54613 GCF_020379485.1 Brassica napus | reverse complement strand
TAAATACGACAATATTTTTAATGCATAGTTGCATCATGCACTAACATATGATGATGTTCAAAGAGGTTTACAGCTTTGTTGTCTCCGTTTTTCAAGAAAATAGTGTTTATAGTGGTTATTCCATCGATTTAGGGAAGATTATGAAGTTTTACTAAATTAAATTGATACAAAAATTATAACGATTTTCCATTATACCATGAAAAGAGCTTAAAATACGTTAATACAAATGATAAATGGTTAGAAATTTTAAAAAAACACTAAAGATTATAGGCTTCAGTATATAAAGTATTTACCAAAACCTCAATATTTTCGTAGGGTTAAACACATAGATTTTGAGAAAATTCAAAAAATACGACAATATTGTTTTAATGCATAGTGCATCCTGCACTAATATATGATGATGTTCATAAGGTTTAAACTTTGTTTTCTCCGTTTTTCAAGAAAATAGTGATTTTATAGTGGTTATTCCATCGATTTAGGGAGTATTATGAACTTTACTAAATTAATTTATAAAAAAAATTGAACGATGCTCATTACCATGAAAGAGAGTTAACATACATTATATAATGTAGAATGTGGTTAGAAATTTTAAAACAACACTAAGATTATAGGCTTCAGTATATAAAGTATTTACAAAAACTCAATATTTTGTAGGGGTTAACACGTAGATTTTGAGAAAATTTTAAAAAATACGAAAATATTGTTTTAATTCATAGTTGCATCATGTACTAATATATGATGATGGTCAAAAAGGTTTGGAACAGTTTTTGTCTCAATTTTTCTAGAAAATAGTGATTTTTAGTGGTTAGTCCACTAATTTAGGGAGTATATGAAGTTTTTACTAAATTAATTTATAAAAACAATTGAACGATGCTCATTTACCATGAAAGAGAGGTTAAGCATAAATTAATCAAATGTAGAATATGGTTAGAAATTTTAAAACAACACTAAAGATTATAGGCTTCGGTATATAAAAGTATTTACCAAAAACTCAATATTTTCGTCAAAAAAACACATAGATTTTGAGAAAATTTCAAAAAATACGACAATATTGTTTTAATGCATAGTTGCATCCTGCACTACATATGATGATGTTCATAGAGGTTTACAGCCTTTGTTTTCTCCGTTTTTCAAGAAAATAGTGATTTTATAGTGGTTATTCCATCGATTTAGGGGTATTATGAGGTTTTACTAAATTAATTGATAAAAAATTATAACGATTTCCATATTCATGAAAAAGAGCTTAAAATATATTAATACAATGTAGAATATGGTTAGAAATTTTAAAACAACACTAAAGATTATAGCTTCAGTATATAATATTTACAAAAAACTCAATATTTTCGTAGGGGTTAGTTAACACATAGATTTTGAAAAAAATTTCAAAAAATACGACAATATTTTTAATGCATAGTTGCATCCTGCACTAACATATGATGATGTTCATAGAGGTTTACAGCCTTTGTTGTCTCCGTTTTTCAAGAAAATAGTGATTTTATAGTGGTTATTCCATCGATTTAGGGAGAATTTGAAGTTTTACTAAATTAATTGATAAAAAAATTATAACGATTTTCATATACCATGAAAAAGAGCTTAAATACATTAATACAAATGTAGAATGTGGTTAGAAATTTTAAAACAACACTAAAGATTATAGGCTTCAGTATATAAAGTATTTACCAAAAACTCAATTTTTCGTAGGGGTTAGTTAACACATAGATTTTGAGAAAATTTCAAAAAATACGACAATATTGTTTTAATGCATAGTTGCATCCTGCACTAACATATGATGATGTTCATAGAGGTTTACAGCTTTGTTGTCTTCGTTTTTCAAGAAAATAGTGATTTTATAGTGGTTATTCCATCGATTTAGGGAGTATTATGAGGTTTTACTAAATTAATTGATAAAAAATTATAACGTTGCTCATTTACCATGAAAAAGAGCTTAAAATACTTAATACAAATGTAGAATGTGGTTAGAAATTTTAAAACAACACTAAAGATTATAGGCTTCAGTATATAATGTATTTACCAAAAACTCAATATTTCGTAGGGTTAACACATAGATTTTTAGAAAATTTCAAAAAATACGACAATATTGTTTTAATGCATAGTTTGCATCCTGTACTAATATATGATGATGTTCAAAGAGGTTTAAACCTTTGTTGTCTCCGTTTTTCAAGAAAATAGTGATTTTATAGTGGTTATTCCATCGATTTAGGGAGGATTATGAAGTTTTACTAAATTAATGATAAAAAAATTATAACGATTTTTATATAACATGAAAAGAGCTTAAAATACATGAATACAAATGTAGATGTGGTTAGAAATTTTAAAACAACCCTAAAGATTATAGGCTTCAGTATATAAAGTATTTACCAAAAACTCAATATTTTCGTAGCGGTTAGTTAACACATAAATTTTGAGAAAATTTCAAAAAATACGACAATATTGTTTTAATGCATAGTTGCATCCTGCACTAACATATGATGATGTTCATAGAGGTTTACTGCCTTTGTTGTCTCCGTTTTCAAGAATATAGATTATAGTGGTTATTCCATTGATTTAGGGAGGATTATGAAGTTTTACTAAATTAATTGAAAAAAAATTATAACGATTTCATATACCATGAAAAAGAGCTTAGAATACATTAATAAAAATGTAGAATGTGGTTAGAATTTTAAAACAACACTAAAGATTATAACCTTCAGTATATAAGTATTTACCAAAAACTCAATATTTTCGTAGGTTAGTTAACACATAGATTTTGAGAAAATTTCAAAAAATACGACAATATTGTTTTAATGCATAGTTGCATCCTGCACTAACATATGATGATGTTCATAGAGGTTTACAGCTTTGTTGTCTTCGTTTTCAAGAAAATAGTGATTTTATAGTGGTTATTCCATCAATTTAGGGGGATTATGAAGTTTTACTAAATTAATTGATAAAAAAATTATAACGATTTTCATTACCATGAAAAAGAGCTTAAAACATTATACAAATGTAGAATGTGGTTAGAAATTTTAAAACAAAACTAAAGATTATAGGCTTCAGTATATAAAGTATTTACCAAAAACTCAATATTTTCGTAGGGGTTAACACAGATTTTGAGAAAATTTCAAAAAATACGACAATTGTTTTAATGCATAGTTGCATTCTGCACTAACATATGATGATGTTCATAGAGGTTTACACTTTTGTTGTCTCCGTTTTCAAGAAATAGTGATTTTATAGTGGTTATTCCATCGATTTAGAAGTATTATGAAGTTTTATTAAATTATTGATTATAAAAAATTATAACGATGCTCATTTACCATGAAAAAGAGCTTAAAATACGTTAATACAAATGTAGAATGTGGTTAGAAATTTTAAAACAACACTAAAGATTATAGGCTTCAGTATATAATGTATTTACCAAAAACAAAATATTTTCGTAAGGATTAACACATAGATTTTGAGAAAATTTCAAAAAATACGACAATATTGTTTTAATGCATAGTTGCATCCTGCACTAACATATGATGATGTTCATCAAAGGTTTAAAACCTTTGTTGTCTCCGTTTTTCAAGAAAATAGTGATTTTATAGTGGTTATTCCATCGATTTAGGGAGTATTATGAAGTTTTACTAAATAATTGATAAAAAAAATTATAACGATTTTCATATACCATGAAAAGAGATTAAAATACATTAATACAAATGTAGAATGTGGTTAGAAATTTTAAAACAACACTAAAGATTATAGGCTTCAGTATATAATGTATTTACCAAAACCTAAATATTTTCGTAGGGGGTTAACACATAGATTTGAGAAAATTTCAAAAAATACGACAATATTTTTTAATGCATAGTTGCATCCTGCACTAACATATGATGATGTTCATAGAGGTTTACAGCCTTTGTTTCTCCGTTTTTCAAGAAAATAGTGATTATATGGGGTTATTCCATCGATTTAGGGAGGATTATGAAGTTTTACTAAATTAATTGACAAAAAAAATTATAACGATTTTCATATACCATGAAAAAGAGCTTAAAATACATTAATACAAATGTAGAATGTGGTTAGAAATTTTAAAACAACACTAAAGGTTAGGCTTCAATATATAGTATTTACCAAAAACTCAATATTTTCGTAGGGGTTGTTACACATAGATTTTGAGAAAATTTCAAAAATACGACAATATTGTTTTTTTAATGCTAGTTGCATCCTGTACTAACATATGATGATGGTTAAAAGAGGTTTTGAACATTTTTTTGTCTTCGTTTCTCTAGAAAATAGTGATTTTATAGTGGTTAGTCCACTATTTAGGGAGTATATGAAGTGTTACTAAATTAATTTATAAAAAAATTGAACGATGCTCATTTACCATGAAAGAGAATTAAGCATACATTAATACAAATGTAGAATGTGGTTAGAAATTTTAAAACAACACTAAAGATTATAGGCTTCAGTATATAAAGTATTACCAAAAACTCAATATTTTCGTAGGGGACACATAGATTTTGAGAAAAATTTCAAAAATACGACAATATTGTTTTAATGCATAGTTGCATCCTGCACTAACATATGATGATGTTCATAGAGGTTTACAGCCTTTGTTGTCTCCGTTTTTCAAGAAAATAGTGATTTTATAGTGTTATTCCATCGATTTAGGAATTTATTAAGAAGTTTTACTAAATTAATTGATAAAAAAAATTATAACGATGCTCATTACCATGAAAAAGAGCTTAAAATACATAATACAATGTAGAATGTGGTTAGAAATTTTTAAACAACACTAAAGATTATAGGCTTCAGTATATAATGTATTTACCAAAAACTCAATATTTCGTAGGGGACACATAGATTTTGAGAAAATTTCAAAAAATACGACAATATTGTTTTAATGCATAGTTGCATCATGTACTACATATGATGATGTTCAAGAGGTTGAAACTTTGTCTCCGTTTTCTCTAGAAAATAGTGATTTTATAGTGGTTAGTCCACTAATTTAGGGGTATATGAAGTTTTACTAAATTAATTTAAAAAACAATGAACGATTGCTCATTTACCATGAAAAGAGTTAAGCATACATAATACAAATGTAGAATTGGTTAGAAATTTTAAAACAACACTAAAGATTATAGGCTTCAGTTATAAAGTATTTACCAAAAACTCAATATTTTCGTAGGGGTTAGTTAACACATAGATTTTGAGAAAATTTCAAAAAATACGACAATATTGTTTTAATGCATAGTTGCATCCTGCACTAACATATGATGATGTTCATAGAGGTTTACAACTTTTTTGTCTCGTTTTTCAAGAAATAGTGATTTTATAGTGGTTATTCCATCGATTTAGGGAGTATTATGAAGTTTTACTAAATTAATTGATAAAAAAATTATAACGATGCTCATTTACCATGAAAAAGAGCTTAAAATACATTTATACAAATGTAGAATGTGGTTAGAAATTTTAAAACAACACTAAAGATTATAGGCTTCAGTATATAATGTATTTACCAAAAACTCAATATTTTCGTAGGGGTTAACACATAGATTTGAGAAAATTTCAAAAAATACGACAATATTGTTTAATGCATAGTTGCATCTGCACTAACATATGATGATGTTCAAAGAGGTTTAAAGCCTTTGTGTCTCCGTTTTTCAAGAAAATAGTGATTTTATAGTGGTTATTCCATCGTTTAGGGAGTATATGAAGTTTTACTAAATTAATTGATAAAAAAATTATAACGATTTCATATACCATGAAAAAGAGCTTAAATAATTAATACAAATGTAGAATGTGGTTAGAAATTTTAAAACAACACTAAAGATTATAGGCTTCAGTATATAAGTATTTACCAAAAACTCAATATTTCGTAGGTTAGTTAACACATAGATTTTGAGAAAATTTCAAAAATACGACAATATTGTTTTAATGCATAGTTGCATCCTGCACTAACATATGATGATGTTCATAGAGGTTTACAGCCTTTGTTGTCTCCGTTTTTCAAGAAATAGTGATTTTATAGTGGTTATTCCATCGTTTTAGGGGAGTATTATGAAGTTTTACTAAATTAATTGATAAAAAAATTATAACGATTTCCACATACCATGAAAAAGAGCTTAAAAATATTAATACAAATGTAAAATGTGGTTAGAAATTTTAAAACAACACAAAAGATTATAGGCTTCAGTATATATGTATTTACAAAAACTCAATATTTTCGTAGGGGTTGTTAACACATAGATTTTGAGAAAATTTCAAAAATACGACAATATTTTTTTAATGCATAGTTGCATCCTGTACTAATATATGATGATGGTCTAAGAGGTTTGGAACATTTTTTGTCTCCATTTCTCAAGAAAATAGTGATTTTATAGTGGTTAGTCCCATAATTTAGGGAGTATTTGAAGTTTTACTAAATTAATTTATAAAAAACAATTGAACGATGCTCATTTACCATGAAAGATATTTAAAATACATTAATACAAATGTAGAATGTGGTTAGAAATTTTAAAACAACACTAAAGATTATAGGCTTCAGTATATAAAGTATTTACCAAAAACTCAATATTTTCGTAGGGACACATAGATTTTGAGAAAATTTCAAAAAATACGACAATATTGTTTTAATGCATAGTTGCATCCTGCACTAACATATGATGATGTTCATAGAGGTTTACAACCTTTGTTGTCTCCGTTTCTCAAGAAAATAGTGATTTTATAGTGGTTATTCCATCGATTTAGGGAGTATTATGAAGTTTTACTAAATTAATTGATAAAAAAATTATAACGATTGCTCATTTACCATGAAAAAGAGCTTAAAATACATTAATACAAATGTAAATGTGGTTAGAAATTTTAAAACAACACTAAAGATTATAGGCTTCAGTATATAAATATTTACCAAAAACTCAATATTTTCGTAGGGGGTTAACACATAGATTTTGAGAAAATTTCAAAAAATACGACAATATTGTTTTAATGCATAGTTGCATCCTGTACTAATATATGATGATGTTCATAGAGGTTTACAGCCTTTGTTGTCTCCGTTTTTCAAGAAAATAGTGATTTTATAGTGGTTATTCCATCGATTTAGGGAGGATTATGAAGTTTTACTAAATTAATTGATAAAAAAATTATAACGATTTTCATATACCATGAAAAAGAGCTTAAAATACATTAATACAAATGTAGAAGTGGTTAGAAATTTTAAAACAACACTAAAGATTATAGGCTTCAATATATAGTTATTTACCAAAAACTCAATATTTTCGTAGGGTTACACATAGATTTTGAGAAAATTTCAAAAATACGACAATATTGTTTTAATGCATAGTTGCATCCTGTACTAATATATGATGATGTTCAAAGAGGTTTTAAAACCTTTGTTGTCTCCGTTTTAAGAAAATAGTGATTTTATAGTGGTTATTCCATCGATTTAGGGAGTATTATGAAGTTTTACTAAATTAATTGATAAAAAAATTATAACGATTTTCATTATACCATGAAAAAGAGCTTAAAATACATTAATACAAATGTAGAATGTGGTTAGAAATTTTAAAACAACACTAAAGATTATAGGCTTCAGTATATAAAGTATTTACCAAAAACTCAATATTTTCGTAGGGGTTAGTTAACACATAGATTTTGAGAAAATTTCAAAAATACGACAATATTGTTTTAATGCATAGTTGCATCCTGCACTAACATATGATGATGTTCATAGAGGTTTACAGCCTTTGTTGTCTCCGTTTTTCAAGAAAATAGTGATTTTATAGTGGTTTTTCCATCGATTTAGAGAGTATTATGAAGTTTTACTAAATTAATTGATAAAAAAATTATAACGATGCTCATTTACCATGAAAAAGAGCTTAAAATACATTAATACAAATGTAGAATGTGGTTAGAAATTTTAAAACAACACTAAAGATTATAGGCTTCAGTATATAAAGTATTTACCAAAACTCAATATTTTCGTAGGGGTAGTTAACACATAGATTTTGAGAAAATTTCAAAAAATACGACAATATTGTTTTAATGCATAGTTGCATCATGCACTAACATATGATGATGTTCATAGAGGTTTACAGCCTTTGTTGTCTCCGTTTTTCAAGAAAATAGTGATTTTATAGTGGTTATTCCATCGATTTAGGGAGTATTATGAAGTTTTACTAAATTAATTGATAAAAAAATTATAATGATTTTCATATACCATGAAAAAGAGCTTAAAATACATTAATACAAATGTAGAATGTGGTTAGAAATTTTAAAACAACACTAAAGATTATAGGCTTCAGTATATAGTATTTACCAAAAACTCAATATTTTCGTAGGGTTAGTTAACACATAGATTTTGAGAAAATTTCAAAAATACGACAATATTGTTTTAATGCATAGTTGCATCCTGTACTAACATATGATGATGTTCATAGAGGTTTAACATTTTTTTGTCTCCGTTTTTCAAGAAAATAGTGATTTTATAATGGTTATTCCACGATTTAGGGAGTATATGAAGTTTTACTAAATTATTTATAAAAAACAATTAACGATGCTCATTTACCATGAAAGAGAATTAAGCATACATTAATACAAATGTAGAATGTGGTTAGAAATTTTAAAACAACACTAAAGATTATAGGCTTCAGTATATAAAGTATTTACCAAAAACTCAATATTTTCGTAGGGACACATAGATTTTGAGAAAATTTCAAAAATACGACAATATTGTTTTAATGCATAGTTGCATCCTGCACTAACATATGATGATGTTCATAGAGGTTTACAGCCTTTGTTGTCTCCGTTTTTCAAGAAAATAGTGATTTTATAGTGGTTATTCCATCGATTTAGGGAGTTTTTGAAGTTTTACTAAATTAATTTATAAAAAAAATTATAACGATGCTCATTTACCATGAAAAAGAGCTTAAAATACATTAATACAAATGTAGAATGTGGTTAGAAATTTTAAAACAACACTAAAGATTATAGGCTTCAGTATATAAAGTATTTACCAAAAACTCAATATTTTCGTAGGGACACATAGATTTTGAGAAAATTTCAAAAAATACGACAATATTGTTTTAATGCATAGTTGCATCCTGCACTAACATATGATGATGTTCATAGAGGTTTAAACCTTTGTTGTCTCCGTTTCTCAAGAAAATAGTGATTTTATAGTGGTTATTCCATCGATTTAGGGAGTATTATGAAGTTTTACTAAATTAATTGATAAAAAAATTATAACGATGCTCATTTACCATGAAAAAGAGCTTAAAATACATTAATACAAATGTAAATGTGGTTAGAAATTTTAAAACAACACTAAAGATTATAGGCTTCAGTATATAAAGTATTTACCAAAAACTCAATATTTTCGTAGGGGTTAGTTAACACATAGATTTTGAGAAAATTTCAAAAAATACGACAATATTGTTTTAATGCATAGTTGCATCCTGCACTAACATATGATGATGTTCATAGAGGTTTACAGCCTTTGTTGTCTCCGTTTTTCAAGAAAATAGTGATTTTATAGTGGTTATTCCATCGATTTAGGGAGTATTATGAAGTTTTACTAAATTAATTGATAAACCAATTATAACGATTTTCATTTACCATGAAAAAGAGCTTAAAATACATTAATACAAATGTAAATGTGGTTAGAAATTTTAAAACAACACTAAATATTATAGGCAATATTGTTTTAATGCTTAGTTGCATCCTGTACTAATATATGATGATGTTCAAAGAGGTTTAAAACCTTTGTTGTCTCCGTTTTTAAAGAAAATAGTGATTTTATAGTGGTTATTCCATCGATTTAGGGAGTATTATGAAGTTTTACTAAATTAATTGATAAAAAAATTATAACGATTTTCATATACCATGAAAAAGATCTTAAAATACGTTAATACAAATGTAGAATGTGGTTAGAAATATTAAAACAACACAAAAGATTATAGGCTTCAGTATATAAAGTATTTACCAAAAACTCAATATTTTCGTAGGGTTAGTTAACACAAAGATTTTGAAAAAATTTCAAAAAATACGACAATATTTTTTAATGCATAGTTGCATCATGCACTAACATATGATGATGTTCATAGAGGTTTACAGCCTTTGTTGTCTCCGTTTTTCAAGAAAATAGTGATTTTATAGTGGTTTTTCCATAGATTTAGAGAGTATTATGAAGTTTTACTAAATTAATTGATAAAAAAATTATAACGACGCTCATTTACCATGAAAAAGAGCTTAAAATACATTAATACAAATGTAGAATGTGGTTTGAAATTTTAAAACAACAATAAAGATTATAGGCTTCAGTATATAAAGTATTTACCAAAACTCAATATTTTCGTAGGGGTTAGTTAACACATAGATTTTGAGAAAATTTCAAAAAATAAGTCAATATTGTTTTAATGCATAGTTGCATCATGCACTAACATATGATGATGTTCATAGAGGTTTACAGCCTTTGTTGTCTCCGTTTTTCAAGAAAATAGTGATTTTACAGTGGTTATTCCATCGTTTTAGGGAGTATTATGAAGTTTTACTAAATTAATTGATAAAACAATTATAATGATTTCCACATACCATGAAAAAGAGCTTAAAATATATTAATACAAATGTAGAATGTGGTTAGAAATTTTAAAACAACACTAAAGGTTTTAGGCTTCAATATATAGTTTATTTACCAAAAACTCAATATTTTCGTAGGGGTTGTTACACATAGATTTTGAGAAAATTTCAAAAATATGACAATATTGTTTTAATGCTTAGTTGCATCCTGTACTAATATATGATGATGGTTAAAAGAGGTTTTGAACATTTTTTTTGTCTTCATTTCTCTAGAAAATAGTGATTTTATAATGGTTAGTCCACTAATTTAGAGAGTATATGAAGTGTTACTAAATTAATTTATAAAAACAATTGAACGATGCTCATTTACCTTGAAAGAGAATTAAGCATACATTAATACAAAAGTATAATATGGTTAGAAATTTTAAAACAACAGTAAAGATAATAGGCTTCAGTATATAAAGTATTTACCAAAAACCCTATATTTTCGTAGGGACACATAGATTTTGAGAAAATTTCAAAAATACGACAATATTGTTTTAATGCATAGTTGCATCCTGCACTAACATATGATGATGTTCATAGAGGTTTACAGCCTTTGTTGTCTCCGTTTTTCAAGAAAATAGTGATTTTGTAGTGCTTATTCCATCGATTTAGGGAATTTTTTGAAGTTTTACTAAATTAGTTGATAAAAAAATTATAACGATGCTCATTTACCATGAAAAAGAGCTTAAAATACATTAATACAAATGTAGAATGTGGTTAGAAATTTTAAAACAACACTAAAGATTATAGGCTTCAATATATATGTATTTACCAAAACTCAATATTTTCGTAGGGGACACATAGATTTTGAGAAAATTTCAAAAAATACGACAATATCGTTTTAATGCATAGTTGCATCATGTACTAATATATGATGATAGTCAAAGAGGTTTGAAAATTTTTTTGTCTCCATTTCTCTAGAAAATAGCGATTTTATAATGGTTAGTCCACTAATTTAGGGAGTATAAGAAGTTTTACTAAATTAATTTATAAAAACAATTGAACGATGCTCATTTAACATGAAAAAGAGTTAAGCATACATTAATACAAATGTATAATATGGTTAGAAATTTTAAAACAACAGTAAAGAATATAGGCTTTAGTTTATAAAGTATTTACCAAAAACTCAATATTTTTGTAGGGGTTAGTTAACACATAGATTTTGAGAAAATTTCAAAAAATACGACAATATTGTTTTAATGCATAGTTGCATCCTGCACTAACAAATGATGATGTTCATTGAGGTTTACAGCCTTTGTTGTCTCCGTTTTTCAAGAAAATAGTGATTTTATAGTGGTTATTCCATCGATTTAGAGAGTATTATGAAGTTTTACTAAATTAATTGATAAAAAAATTATAATGTTGCTCATTTACCATGAAAAAGAGCTTAAAATACATTAATACAAATGTAAATGTGGTTAGAAATTTTAAAACAACACTAAATATTATAGGCTTCAGTATATAATGTATTTACCAAAAACTAAATATTTTCGTAAGGATTAACACATAGATTTTGAGAAAATTTCAAAAAATACGACAATATTGTTTTAATGCACAGTTGCATCCTGCACTAACATATGATGATGTTCAAAGAGGTTTAAAACCTTTGTTGTCTCCGTTTTTCAAGAAAATAGAGATTTTATAGTGGTTATTCCATCGATTTAGGGAGTATTATGAAGTTTTACTAAATTAATTGATAAAAAATTATATCGATTTTCATATACCATGAAAAAGATCTTAAAATACATTAATACAAATGTAGAATGTGGTTAGAAATTTTAAAACAACACTAAAGATTATAGGCTTCAGTATATAAAGTATTTACCAAAAACTCAATATTTTCGTATAGGTTAGTTAACTCATAGATTTTGAAAAAATTTCCAAAATTACGACAATATTGTTTTAATGCATAGTTGCATCCTGCACTAACATATAATGATGTTCATAGAGGTTTACAGCCTTTGTTGTCTCCGTTTTTCAATAAAATAGTGATTTTATAGTGGTTATTCCATCGTTTTAGGGAGTATTATGAAGTTTTACTAAATTAATTGATAAACCAATTATTACGATTTCCACATACCATGAAAAAGAGCTCAAAAAATATTAATACAAATGTAAAATGTGGTTAGAAATATTAAAACAACACAAAAGATTATAGGCTTCAGTATATAATGTATTTACAGAAAACTCAATATTTTCGTAGGGGTTGTTAACACATAGATTTTGAGAAAATTTCAAAAAATACAACAATATTTTTTTAATGCATAGTTGCTTCCTGTACTAATATATGATGATGGTCTAAGAGGTTTGGAACATTTTTTGTCTCCATTTCTCTAGAAAATAGCGATTTTATAACGGTTAGTCCACTAATTTAAGGAGTATTTGAAGTTTTACTAAATTAATTTATAAAAACAATTGAACGATGCTCATTTACCTTGAAAGATATTTAAGCATACATTAATACAAATGTAGAATATGGTTAGAAATTTTAAAACAACACTAAAGATTACAGGCTTCAGTATATTAAGTATTTACCAAAAACTCAATATTTTCGTAGGGACACATAGATTTTGAGAAAATTTCAAAAAATACGACAATATTGTTTTAATGCATAGTTGCATCCTGCACTAACATATGATGATGTTCATTGAGGTTTACAACCTTTGTTGTCTCCGTTTCTCAAGAAAATAGTGATTTTATAGTGGTTATTCCATCGATTTAGGGAGTATTATGAAGTTTTACTAAATTAATTGATAAAAAAATTATAACGATGCTCATTTACCATGAAAAAGAGCTTAAAATACATTAATACAAATGTAAATGTGGTTAGAAATTTTAAAACAACACTAAAGATTATAGACTTCAGTATATAATATATTTACCAAAAACTAAATATTTTCGTAGGGGGGTTAACACATAGATTTTGAGAAAATTTCAAAAAATACGACAATATTGTTTTAATGCATAGTTGCACCATGTACTAATATATGATGATGTTCATAGAGGTTTACAGCGTTTGTTGTCTCCGTTTTTCAAGAAAATAGTGATTTTATAGTGGTTATTCCATCGATTTAGGGAGGATTATGAAGTTTTACTAAATTAATTGACAAAACAAATTATAACGATTTTCATATACCATGAAAAAGAGCTTAAAAGACATTAATACAAATGTAGAAAGTGATTAGAAATTTTAAAACAACACTAAAGATTATAGGCTTCAATATATAGTTTATTTACCAAAAACTCAATATTTTTGTAGGAGTTACACATAGATTTTGAGAAAATTTCAAAAATATGACAATATTGTTTTAATGCTTAGTTGCATCCTGTACTAATATATGATGATGTTCAAAGAGGTTTAAAACCTTTGTTGTCTCCGTTTTTAAAGAAAATAGTGATTTTATAGTGGTTATTCCATCGATTTAGGGAGTATTATGAAGTTTTACTAAATTAATTGATAAAAAAATTATAACGATTTTCATATACCATGAAAAAGATCTTAAAATACGTTAATACAAATGTAGAATGTGGTTAGAAATTTTAAAACAACACAAAAGATTATAGGCTTCAGTATATAAAGTATTTACCAAAAACTCAATATTTTCGTAGGGGTTAGTTAACACAAAGATTTTGAAAAAAATTCAAAAAATACGACAATATTATTTTAATTCATAGTTGCATCATGCACTAACATATGATGATGTTCATAGAGGTTTACAGCCTTTGTTGTCTCCGTTTTTCAAGAAAATAGTGATTTTATAATGGTTTTTCCATAGATTTAGAGAGTATTATGAAGTTTTACTAAATTAATTGATACAAAAATTATAACGACGCTCATTTACCATGAAAAAGAGCTTAAAATACATTAATACAAACGTAGAATGTGGTTTGAAATTTTAAAACAACAATAAAGATTATAGGCTTCAGTATATAAAGTATTTTCCAAAACTCAATATTTTCGTAGGGGTTAGTTAACACATAGATTTTGAGAAAATTTCAAAAAATAAGACAATATTGTTTTAATGCATAGTTGCATCATGCACTAACATATGATGATGTTCATAGAGGTTTACAGCCTTTGTTGTCTCCGTTTTTCAAGAAAATAGTGATTTTATAGTGGTTATTCCATCGTTTTAGGGAGTATTATGAAGTTTTACTAAATTAATTGATAAACCAATTATAATGATTTCCACATACCATGAAAAAGAGCTTAAAATATATTAATAAAAATGTAAAATGTGGTTAAAAATTTTAAAACAACACAAAAGATTATAGGCTTCAGTATATAATGTATTTACAGAAAACTCAATATTTTCGTAGGGTTGTTAACACATAAATTTTGAGAAAATTTCAAAAAATACGACAATATTTTTTTAATGCATAGTTGCTTCCTGTACTAGTATATGATGATGGTCTAAGAGGTTTGGAACATTTTTTGTCTCCATTTCTCTAGAGAATAGCGATTTTATAATGATTAGTCCACTGATTTAAGGAGTATATGAAGTTTTACTAAATTAATTTATAAAAACAATTGAACGATGCTCATTTACCTTGAAAGAGATTTAAGCATACATTAATACAAATGTAGAATATGGTTAGAAATTATAAAACAACACTAAAGATTATAGGCTTCTGTATATAAAGTATTTACCAAAAACTCATTATTTTTGTAGGGGAACACATAGATTTTGAGAAAATTTCAAAAAATTCGACAATATTGTTTTAATGCATAGCTGCATCCTTTACTAATATATGATGATGGTCAAAGAGGTTTGGAACATTTTTTTTGTCCATTTCTCTAAAGAATATCGATTTTATAATGGCTAGTCCACTAATTTAGGGATTATATGAAGTTTTACTAAATTAATTTATAAAAACAATTGAACGATGCTCATTTACCAAGAAAGAGATTTAAGCATACATTAATACAAATGTATAATATGGTTTGAAATTTTAAAACAAAAGTAAAGATAATAGGCTTCAGTATATAAATATTTACCAAAAACTCAATATTTTCGTAGGGGGTTAACATATAGATTTTGAGAAAATTTCAAAAAATACGACAATATTGTTTTAATGCATAGTTGCATCCTGCACTAACATATGATGATGTTCATAGAGGTTTACAGCCTTTGTTGTCTCCGTTTTTCAAGAAAATAATGATTTTATAGTGGTTATTCCATCGTTTTAGGGAGTATTATGAAGTTTTACTAAATTAATTGATAAAGAAATTATAGCGATTCTCATTTACCATGAAAAAGAGCATAAAATACGTTAATACAAATTGAGAATGTGGTTAGAAATTTTAAAACAACACTAAAGATTATAGGCTTCTGTATATAAGGTATTTACCACAAACTCAATATTTTCGTAAGGATTAACACATAAATTTTGAGAAAATTTCAAAAAATACGACAATATTGTTTTAATGCATAGTTGCATCCTGCACTAACATATGATGATGTTCAAAGAGGTTTGGAACCTTTTTTGTCTCAGTTTTTCAAGAAAATAATGATTTTATAGTGGTTATTCCATCGATTTAGGGAGTATTATGAAGTTATACTAAATTAATTGATAAAAAAATTATAACGATTTTCATATATCATGAAAAAGAGCTTAAAATATGTTAATACAAATGTAGAATGTGGTTAGAAATTTTAAAACAACACTAAAGATTATAGGCTTCAGTATATAAAGTATTTACCAAAAACTCAATATTTTCGTAGGGGTTAGTTAACACATAGATTTTGAGAAAAATTTAAAAAATACGACAATATTGTTTTAATGCATAATTGCATCATGTACTAATATATGATGATGTTCATAGAGGTTTACAGCCTTTGTTGTCTCCGTTTTTCAAGAAAATAGTGATTTTATAGTGGTTATTCATTCGATTTAGGGAGTATATGAAGTTTTACTAAATTAATTTATAAAACCAATTGAACGATGCTCATTAATAAAAATGTAGAATATGGTTAGAAATTTTAAAACAACACTAAAGATTATAGGCTTCAGTATATAAAGTGTTTACCAAAAACTCAATATTTTCTCAAAGCACATAGATTTTGAGAAAATTTCAAAAAACACGACAATATTGTTTTAATGCATAGTTGTCTGCACTAACATATGATGATGTTCATAGAGGTTTACAGCCTTTGCTGTCTCCGTTTTTCAAGAAAATAGTGATTTTATAGTGGTTATTTCATCGATTTACGGAGTATTATGAAGTTTTATTAAATTAATTGATAAAAAAATTATAACGATTTCCATATACCATGAAAAAGAGCTTAAAATACGTTACTACAAATGTAAAATGTGGTTAGAAATTTTAAAACAACACAAAAGATTATAGGCTTCAATATATAAAGTATTTACCAAAAACTCAATATTTTCGTTGAGGTTAAACACATAGATTTTGAGAAAATTTCAAAAAATTCGACAGTATTATTTTAATGCACAGTTGCATCCTGCTCTAACATATGATGATGTTCAAAGATGTTTAAAACATTTGTTTTCTCCGTTTTTCAAGAAAAAAGTGATTTTATAGTGGTTATTCCATCGATTTAGGGAGTATTATGAACTTTTACTGAATTAATTTATAAAAACAATTGAACGATGCTCATTTACCATGAAAGAGAGTTTAGCATACATTTATAAAAATGTAGAATATGGTTAGAAATTTTAAAACAACACTAAAGATTATAGGCTTCAGTATATAAAGTGTTTACCAAAAACTCAATATTTTCGTAGGGGTTAACACATAGATTTTGAGAAAATTTTAAAAAATACGACAATATTGTTTTAATTCATAGTTGCATCCTGTACTGATATATGATAATGGTCAAAAAGAGTTGGAACATTTTTTGTCTCCATTTCTTTAGAAAATAGTGATTTTGTAGTGGTTAGTCCACTAATTTAGGGAGTATATGAAGTTTTACTAAATTAATTTATAAAAACAATTGAACGATGCACATTTACCATGAAAGATAGTTAAGCATACATTAATACAAATGTATAATATGGTTAGAAATTTTAAAACAACAGTAAAGAAAATAGGCTTCGGTATATAAAGTATTTACCAAAAACTCAATATTTTCTCAAAACACATAGATTTTGAGAAAATTTCAAAAAATACGACAATATTGTTTCAATGCATAATTGCATTCTGCACTAACATATGATGATGTTCATAGAGGTTCACAGCCTTTGTTTTCTCCATTTTCAAGAACTACAGTAGTTATTCCATCGATTTAGGGAGTATTATGAAGTTTTACTAAATTAATTGATAAAAAAAATTATGATGATTTCCGCATACCATGAAAAAAAAGCTTAAAATACATTAATACAAATGTAGAATATGGTTAGAAATTTTAAAACAACACTAAAGATTATAGGCTTCAGTATATAAAGTATTTACCAAAAACTCAATATTTTTGTAGGGGTTATTTAACACATAGATTTTGAGAAAATTTCAAAAAATACGACAGTATTGTTTTAATGCATATTTGCATCCTGCACTAATATATGATGATGTTCATAGAGGTTTACAGCCTTTGTCGTCTCCGTTTTTCAAGAAAATAGTGATTTTATAGTGGTTATTCATTCGATTTAGGGAGTATATGAAGTTTTACTAAATTAATTTATAAAACCAATTGAACGATGCTCATTAATAAAAATGTAGAATATGGTTAGAAATTTTAAAACAACACTAAAGATTATAGGCTTCAGTATATAAAGTGTTTACCAAAAACTCAATATTTTCTCAAAGCACATAGATTTTGAGAAAATTTCAAAAAACACGACAATATTGTTTTAATGCATAGTTGTCTGCACTAACATATGATGATGTTCATAGAGGTTTACAGCCTTTGCTGTCTCCGTTTTTCAAGAAAATAGTGATTTTATAGTGGTTATTTCATCGATTTACGGAGTATTATGAAGTTTTATTAAATTAATTGATAAAAAAATTATAACGATTTCCATATACCATGAAAAAGAGCTTAAAATACGTTACTACAAATGTAAAATGTGGTTAGAAATTTTAAAACAACACAAAAGATTATAGGCTTCAATATATAAAGTATTTACCAAAAACTCAATATTTTCGTTGAGGTTAAACACATAGATTTTGAGAAAATTTCAAAAAATTCGACAGTATTATTTTAATGCACAGTTGCATCCTGCTCTAACATATGATGATGTTCAAAGATGTTTAAAACATTTGTTTTCTCCGTTTTTCAAGAAAAAAGTGATTTTATAGTGGTTATTCCATCGATTTAGGGAGTATTATGAACTTTTACTGAATTAATTTATAAAAACAATTGAACGATGCTCATTTACCATGAAAGAGAGTTTAGCATACATTTATAAAAATGTAGAATATGGTTAGAAATTTTAAAACAACACTAAAGATTATAGGCTTCAGTATATAAAGTGTTTACCAAAAACTCAATATTTTCGTAGGGGTTAACACATAGATTTTGAGAAAATTTTAAAAAATACGACAATATTGTTTTAATTCATAGTTGCATCCTGTACTAATATATGATAATGGTCAAAAAGGGTTGGAACATTTTTTGTCTCTATTTCTCTAGAAAATAGTGATTTTATAGTGGTTAGTCCACTAATTTAGGGAGTATATGAAGTTTTACTAAATTAATTTATAAAAACAATTGAACGATGCACATTTACCATGAAAGATAGTTAAGCATACATTAATACAAATGTATAATATGGTTAGAAATTTTAAAACAACAGTAAAGAAAATAGGCTTCGGTATATAAAGTATTTACCAAAAACTCAATATTTTCTCAAAACACATAGATTTTGAGAAAATTTCAAAAAATACGACAATATTGTTTCAATGCATAGTTGCATTCTGCACTAACATATGATGATGTTCATAGAGGTTCACAGCCTTTGTTTTCTCCATTTTCAAGAACTACAGTAGTTATTCCATCGATTTAGGGAGTATTATGAAGTTTTACTAAATTAATTGATAAAAAAAATTATGATGATTTCCGCATACCATGAAAAAAAAGCTTAAAATACATTAATACAAATGTAGAATATGGTTAGAAATTTTAAAACAACACTAAAGATTATAGGCTTCAGTATATAAAGTATTTACCAAAAACTCAATATTTTTGTAGGGGTTATTTAACACATAGATTTTGAGAAAATTTCAAAAAATACGACAGTATTGTTTTAATGCATATTTGCATCCTGCACTAATATATGATGATGTTCATAGAGGTTTACAGCCTTTGTCGTCTCCGTTTTTCAAGAAAATAGTGATTTTATAGTGGTTATTCCATCAATTTATGGAGGATTATGAAGTTTTACTAAATTAATTGATAAAAAAAAATTATAACGATTTTCATATACCATGAAAAAGAGCTTCAAATACATTAATACAAATGTATAATGTGGTTAGAAATTTTAAAACACCACTAAAGGTTATAGGCTTCAGTATATAAAGTATTTACCAAAAACGCAATATTTTCGTAGGGGGTTAGTTAACACATAGATTTTGAGAAAATTTCAAAAGAGACGACAGTATTGTTTTAATGCATAGTTGCATCCTACACTAACATATGATGATGTTCATAGAGGTTTACAGCCTTTGTTGTCTCCGTTTTTCAAGAAAATAGTGATTTTATAGTGGTTATTCCATCGATTTAGGGAGTATTATGAGATTTTACTAAATTAATTGATAAAGAAATTATAATGTTGCTCATTTACCATGAAAAAGAGCTTAACATACATTAATAAAAATGTAGAATGTGGTTAGAAATTTTAAAACAACAATAAAGATTATAGGCTTCAGTATATAATGTATTTACCAAAAACTCAATATTTTCGTAGGGGTTAACACATAGATTTTGAGAAAATTTCAAAAAATAAGACAATATTGTTTTAATGCATAGTTGCATTCTGTACCAATATATGATGATGTTCATAGAGGTTTACAGCCTTTGTTGTCTCCGTTTTTTAAGAAAATAGTGATTTTATAGTGGTTATTCCATCGATTTAGGGAGGATTATGAAGTTTTACTAAATTAATTGATAAAAAAAAATCATAACGATTTTTATATACCATGAAAAAGAGCTTAAAATACATGAATACAAATGTAGAATGTGGTTAGTAATTTTAAAACAACACTAAAGATTATAGGCTTCAGTATAAAAAGTATTTACCAAAAACTCAATATTTTCGTAGGGGTTAGTTAACACATAGATTTTGAGAAAATTTCAAAAAATACGACAATATTGTTTTAATGCATAGTTGCATCCTGCACTAACATATGATGATGTTCAAAGAGGTTTAAAACCTTTGATGTCTCCGTTTTTCAAGAAAATAGTGATTTTATAGTGGTTATTCCATCGATTTAGGGAGTATTATGAAGTTTTACTAAATTAATTGATAAAAAATTATAACAATTTTCATATACCATGAAAAAGATCTTAAAATACATTAATACAAATGTAGAATGTGGTTAGAAATTTTAAAACAACACTAAAGATTATAGGCTTCAGTATATAAAGTATTTACCAAAAACTCAATATTTTCGTATAGGTTAGTTAACACATAGATTTTGAAAAAATTTCCAAAATTACGACAATATTGTTTTAATGCATAGTTGCATCCTGCACTAACATATGATGATGTTCATAGAGGTTTACAGCCTTTGTTGTCTCCGTTTTTCAAGAAAATAGTGATTTTATAGTGGTTATTCCATCGATTTAGGGAGTATTATGAAGTTTTACTAAATTAATTGATAAACCAATTATTACGATTTCCACATACCATGAAAAAGAGCTAAAAAATATTAATACAAATGTAAAATGTGGTTAGAAATTTTAAAACAACACAAAAGATTATAGGCTTCAGTATATAATGTATTTACAAAAACTCAATATTTTCGTAGGGGTTGTTAACACATAGATTTTGAGAAAATTTCAAAAAATACAACAATATTTTTTAATGCATAGTTGCTTCCTGTACTAATATATGATGATGGTCTAAGAGGTTTGGAACATTTTTTGTCTCCGTTTTTCTAGAAAATAGTGATTTTATAGTGGTTATTCCACTAATTTAAGGAGTATTTGAAGTTTTACTAAATTAATTTATAAAAACAATTGAACGATGCTCATTTACCATGAAAGATATTTAAGCATACATTAATACAAATGTAGAATGTGGTTAGAAATTTTAAAACAACACTAAAGATTATAGGCTTCAGTATATTAAGTATTTACCAAAAACTCAATATTTTCGTAGGGACACATAGATTTTGAGAAAATTTTAAAAATACGACAATATTGTTTTAATGCATAGTTGCATCCTGCACTAATATATGATGATGTTCATAGAGGTTTACAACCTTTGTTGTCTCCGTTTTTCAAGAAAATAGTGATTTTATAGTGGTTATTCCATCGATTTAGGGAGTATTATGAAGTTTTAAAAATTAATTGATAAAAAAATTATAATGTTGCTCATTTACCATGAAAAAGAGCTTAAAATACATTAATACAAATGTAAATGTGGTTAGAAATTTTAAAACAACACTAAAGATTATAGGCTTCAGTATATAATGTATTTACCAAAAACTAAATATTTTCGTAGGGGGGTTAACACATAGATTTTGAGAAAATTTCAAAAAATACGACAATATTGTTTTAATGCATAGTTGCACCTGTACTAATATATGATGATGTTCATAGAGGTTTACAGCCTTTGTTGTCTCCGTTTTTCAAGAAAATAGTGATTTTATAGTGGTTATTCCATCGATTTAGGGAGGATTATGAAGTTTTACTAAATTAATTGACAAAAAATATTATAACGATTTTCAGATACCATGAAAAAGAGCTTAAAATACTTTAATACAAATGTAGAATGTGGTTAAAAATTTTAAAACAACACTAAAGATTATAGGCCTTAATATATAGTTTATTTACCAAAAACTCAATATTTTTGTAGGGGTTACACATAGATTTTGAGAAAATTTCAAAAATATGACAATATTGTTTTAATGCTTAGTTGCATCATGTAGTAATATATGATGATGTTCAAAGAGGTTTAAAACATTTGCTGTCTCCGTTTTTCAAGAAAATAGTGATTTTATAGTGGTTATTCCATCGATTTAGGGAGTATTATGAAATTTTACTAAATTAATTGATAAAAAAATTATAACGATTTTCATATACCATGAAAAAGATCTTAAAATACGTTAATACAAATGTAGAATGTGGTTAGAAATTTTAAAACAACACTAAAGATTATAGGCTTCATTATATAAAGTATTTACCAAAAACTCAATATTCTCGTAGGGGTTAGTTAACACATAGATTTTGAAAAAATTTCAAAAAATACGACAATATTATTTTAATGCATAGTTGCATCTTGCACTAACATATGATGATGTTCATAGAGGTTTACAGCCTTTGTTGTCTCCGTTTTTCAAGAAAATAGTGATTTTATAATAGTTTTTCCATAGATTTAGGGAGTATTATGAAGTTTTACTAAATTAATTGATACAAAAATTATAACGACGCTCATTTACCATGAAAAAGAGCTTAAAATACATTAATACAAACGTAGAATGTGGTTTGAAATTTTAAAACAACAATAAAGATTATAGGCTTCAGTATATAAAGTATTTTCCAAAAACTCAATATTTTCGTAGGGGTTAGTTTACACATAGATTTTGAGAAAATTTCAAAAAATACGACAATATTGTTTTAATGCATAGTTGCATCTTGCACTAACATATGATGATGTTCATTGAGGTTTACAGCCTTTGTTGTCTCCGTTTTTAAGAAAATAATGATTTTATAGTGGTTATTCCATCGTTTTAGGGAGTATTATGAAGTTTTACTAAATTAATTGATAAACCAATTATAATGATTTCCACATACCATGAAAAAGAGCTTAAAATATATTAATACAAATGTAAAATGTGGTTAAAAATTTTAAAACAACACAAAAGATTATAGGCTTCAGTATATAATGTATTTACAGAAAACTCAATATTTTCGTAGGGGTTGTTAACACATAGATTTTGAGAAAATTTCAAAAAATACGACAATATTTTTTTAATGCATAGTTGCTTCCTGTACTAATATATGATGATGTTCATAGAGGTTTACAGCCTTTGTTGTCTCCGCTTTTCAAGAAAATAGTGATTTTATAGTGGTTATTCCATCGATTTAGGGAGTATTATGAGATTTTACAAACTTAATTGATAAAAAAATTATAATGTTGCTCATTTACCATGAAAAAGAGCTTAAAATACATTAATACAAATGTAGAATGTGGTTAGAAATTTTAAAACAACAATAAAGATTATAGGCTTCAGTATATAAAGTTTTTACCAAAAACTAAATATTTTCGTAGGGGTTAACACATAGATTTTGAGAAAATTTCAAAAATACGACAATATTGTTTTAATGCATAGTTGCATCCTGCACTAACATATGATGACGTTCATAGAGGTTTACTGCCTTTGTTGTCTCCGTTTTTCAAGAAAATAGTGATTTTATAGTGGTTATTCCATCGATTTAGGGAGGATTATGGAGTTTTACTAAATTAATTGATAAAAAAAATTATAACGATTTTCATATACCATGAAAAAGAGCTTAGAATACATTAATAAAAATGTAGAATGTGGTTAGAAATTTTAAAACAACACTAAAGATTATAAGCTTCAGTATATAAAGTATTTAACAAAAACTCAATATTTTCGTAGGGGTTAGTTAACACATAGATTTTGAGAAAATTTCAAAAAATACGACAATATTGTTTTAATGCATAGTTGCATCCTGCACTAACAAATGATGATGTTCATTGAGGTTTACAGCCTTTGTTGTCTCCGTTTTTCAAGAAAATAGTGATTTTATAGTGGTTATTCCATCGATTTAGAGAGTATTATGAAGTTTTACTAAATTAATTGATAAAAAAATTATAATGTTGCTCATTTACCATGAAAAAGAGCTTAAAATACATTAATACAAATGTAAATGTGGTTAGAAATTTTAAAACAACACTAAATATTATAGGCTTCAGTATATAATGTATTTACCAAAAACTAAATATTTTCGTAGGGGGGCTAAACACATAGATTTTGAGAAAATTTCAAAAAATACGACAATATTGTTTTAATGCATAGCTGCACCATGTACTAATATATGATGATGTTCATAGAGGTTTACAGCCTTTGTTGTCTCCGTTTTTCAAGAAAATAGTGATTATATAGTGGTTATTCTATCGATTTAGGGAGGATTATGAAGATTTACTAAATTAATTGACAAAAAAAATTATAACGATTTTCATATACCATGAAAAAGAGCTTAAAATACATTAATACAAATGTAGAATGTGTTTAGAAATTTTAAAACAACAATAAAGATTATAGGCTTCAATATATAGTTTATTTACCAAAAACTCAATATATTTGTAGGGGTTACACATAGATTTTGAGAAAATTTCAAAAATATGACAATATTGTTTTAATGCTTAGTTGCATCCTGTACTAATATATGATGATGGTTAAAGAGGTTTGGAACATTTTTTTGTCTTCATTTCTCTAGAAAATAGCGATTTTATAACGGTTAGTCCACTAATTTAGAGAGTATATGAAGTGTTACTAAATTAATTTATAAAAACCATTGAACGATGCTCATTTACCTTGAAAGAGAGTTAAGCATACATTAATACAAATGTATAATATGGTTAGAAATTTTAAAACAACAGTAAAGATAATAGGCTTTAGTATATAAAGTATTTACCAAAAACCCTATATTTTCGTAGGGACACATAGATTTTGAGAAAAAATTCAGAAATACGACAATATTGTTTAATGCATAGTTGCATCCTGCACTAACATATGATGATGTTCATAGAGGTTTACAGCCTTTGTTGTCTCCGTTTTTCAAAAAAATAGTGATTTTATAGTGGTTATTCCATCGATTTAGGGAATTTTATGAAGTTTTACTTAATTAGTTGATAAAAAAATTATAACGATGCTCAATTACCATGAAAAAGAGCTTAAAATACATTAATACAAATGTAGAATGTAGTTAGAAATTTTAAAACAACACTAAAGATTATAGGCTTCGGTATATAATGTATTTACCAAAACCTCAATATTTTCGTAGGGGACGCATAGATTTTGAGAAAATTTCAAAAAATACGACAATATCATTTTAATGCATAGTTGCATCACGTACTAATATATGATGATGGTCAAAGAGGTTTGAAACTTTTTTTTGTCTCCATTTCTCTAGAAAATAGCGATTTTATAATGGTTAGTCCACTAATTTAGGGAGTATAAGGAGTTTTACTAAATTAATTTATAAAAATAATTGAACGATGCTCATTTACCATGAAAAAGAGTTAAGCATACATTAATACAAATGTATAATATGGTTAGAAATTTTAAAACAACAGTAAATATAATAGGCTTTAGTATATAAAGTATTTACCAAAAACTCAATATTTTTGTAGGGGTTAACACATAGATTTAGAGAAAATTTCAAAATATACGACAATATTGTTTTAATGCATAGTTGCATCCTGCACTAACATATGATGATGTTCATAGAGGTTTACATCTTTTGTTATCTCCGTTTTTCAAGAAAATAGTGATTTTATAGTGGTTATTCCATCGTTTTAGGAAGTATTATGAAGTTTTCTTAAATTAATTGATAAAAATTATAGCGATGCTCATTTACCATGAAAAATAGCATAAAATACATTAATACAAATGTAGAATGTGGTTGTAAATTTTGAAACAACACTAAAGATTATAGGCTTCAGTATATAATGTATTTACCAAAAACTCAATATTTTTGTAAGGATTAACATATAGATTTTGTGAAAATTTCAAAAAATACGACAATATTGTTTTAATGCACAGTTTCATCCTGCACTAACATATGATGATGTTCAAATAGGTTTAAAACCTTTGCTTTCTCCGTTTTTCAAGAAAATAGTGATTTTATAGTGGTTATTCCATCGATTTAGGGAGTATTATGAAATTTTACGAAATTAATTGATAAAAAAATTATAACGATTTTCATATACCATGAAAAAGATCTTAAAATACATTAATACAAATGTAGAATGTGGTTAGAAATTTTAAAACAACACTAAAGATTATAGGCTTTCAGTATATAAAGTATTTACCAAAAACTCAATATTTTCGTAGGGGTTAGTTAACATATAGATTTTGAAACCAAATTCAAAAAATACGACAATATTGTTTTAATGCATAGTTGCATCATTCACTAACATATTATGATGTTCATAGAGGTTTAGAGCCTTTGTTGTCTCCGTTTTTCAAGAAAATAGTGATTTTATAATGGTTTTTCCATAGATGTAGGGAGTATTATGAAGTTTTACTAAATTAATTGATACAAAAATTATAACGACGCTCATTTACCATGAAAGAGAGCTTAAAATACATTAATACAAACGTAGAATGTTGTTTGAAATTTTAAAACAACAATAAAGATTATAGGCTTCAGTATATAAAGTATTTTCCAAAAACCCCAATATTTTCGTAGGGGTTAGTTAACACATAGATTTTGAGAAAATTTCAAAAAATACGACAATATTGTTTTAATGCATAGTTACACTTTTTTACAAAAACTCAATATTTTCGTAGGGGTTAGTTAACACATAAATTTTGAGAAAATTTCAAAAAATACGACAATATTTTTTTAATGCATAGTTGCATCCTGCACTAACATATGATGATGTTCATAGAGGTTTACTGCCTTTGTTATCTCCGTTTTTCAAGAAAATAGTGATTTTATAGTGGTTATTCCATCGATTTAGGGAGGATTATGAAGTTTTACTAAATTAATTGATAAAAAAAATAATAACGATTTTCATATACCATGAAAAAGAGCTTAGAATACATTAATAAAAATGTAGAATGTGGTTAGAAATTTTAAAATAACACTAAAGATTATAAGCTTCAGTATATAATGTATTTACAGATTCGTAGGGATTAGTTAACACATAGATTTTGAGAAAATTTCAAAAAATACGGCAATATTTTTTTAATGCATAATTCCTTCCTGTACTATTATATGATGATGGTCTAAGAGGTTTGGAACATTTTTTGTCTCCATTTCTCTAGAGAATAGCGATTTTATAATGATTACTCCACTAATTTAAGGAGTATATGAAGTTTTACTAAATTAATTTATAAAAACAATTGAACAATGCTCATTTACCTTGAAAGAGATTTAAGCATACATTAATACAAATGTAGAATATGGTTAGAAATTTTAAAACAACACTAAAGATTATAGGTTTCAATATATAAAGTATTTACCAAAAACTCAATATTTTCGTAGGGGAACACATAGATTTTGAGAAAATTTCAAAAAATACGACAATATTATTTTAATGCATAGTTGCATCCTTTACTAATATATGATGATGGTCAAAGAGGTTTGGAACATTTTTTTGTGTCCATTTCTCTAGATAATATCGATTTTATAATGGTTATTCCACTAATTTAGGGAGTATATGAAGTTTTACTAAATTAATTTATAAAAACAATTGAACGATGCTCATTTACCATGAAAGAGATTTAATCATACATTAATACAAATGTATAATATGGTTAGAAATTTTAAAACAAAAGTAAAGATAATAGGCTTCAGTATATAAAATATTTACCAAAACTCAGTATTTTCGTAGGGGAACACATAGATTTTGAGAAAATTTCAAAAAATACGACAATATTATTTTAATGCATAGTTGCATCTTTTACTAATATATGATGATGGTCAAAGAGGTTTGGAACATTTTTTTGTCTCCATTTCTCTAGAGAATAGCAATTTTGTAATGGCTAGTCCACTAATTTAGGGAGTATATGAAGTTTTACTAAATTAATTTATAAAAACAATTGAACGATGCTCATTTACCATGAAAGAGATTTAAGCATACATTAATACAAATGTATAATATGGCTAGAAATTTTAAAACAAAAGTAAAGATAATAGGCTTCAGTATATAAAATATTTACCAAAAACTCAATATTTTCGTAGGGGGGTTACCATATAGATTTTGAGAAAATTTTAAAAAATACGACAATATTTTTTTAATGCATAGTTGCATCCTGCACTAACATATGATGATGTCCATAGAGGTTTACAGCATTTGTTGTCTCCATTTTTCAAGAAACTAGTGATTTTATAGTGGTTATTCCATCGTTTTAGAGAGTATTATGAAGTTTTACTAAATTAATTGATAAAGAAATTATAACGATTTCCATATACAATGAAAAATAATAGGCTTCTGTATATAAAGTATTGACCAAAAACTCAATATTTTCGTAGGGGTTAATACAGATTTTGAGAAAATTTCAAAAAATATGACAATATTTCTTTAATGCATAATTGCATCATGTACTAATATATGATGATGGTCAAAGTGGTTTGGAACATTTTTTGTCTACATTTTTTTAGAGAATAACAATTTTATAATGGTTAGTCCACTAATTTAGGGAGTATATGAAGTTTTACTAAATTAATTTATAAAAACAATTGAACGATGCTCATTTACCATGAAAGAGAGTTTAGCATACATTAATAAAAATGTAGAATATGGTTAGAAATTTTAAAACAACACTAAATATTATAGGCTTCAGTATATAAAGTATTTACCAAAAACTCAATATTTTCGTAGGGGTTAAAACACATAGATTTTGAGTAAATTTCAAAAAATACAAAAATATTGTTTTAATGCATAGTTGCATCATGCACTAACATATGATGATGTTCAAATAAGTTTGGAGCATTTTTTGTCTCTGTTTTTCAAGAAAATAGTGATTTTATAGTGGTTATTCCATCGATTTAGGGAGTATTATGAAGTTTCACTAAATTAATTGATAAAAAATTATAATGATTCTCATATACCATGAAATAGAGCTTAAAATACATTACTACAAATGTAGAATGTGGTTAGAAATTTTAAAACAACACTAAAGATTATAGGCTTCATTATATAATGTATTTACCAAAAACTCAATATTTTCGTAGGGGGTTAACACATAGATTTTGAAAAAATTTCAAAAAATACGAAAATATTGTTTTAATGCATAATTGCATCTTTTACTAATATATGATGGTCAAAGAAGTTTGGAACATTTTTTTTGTCTCCATGGAATATATAACTCCGCTGAACTTTTTAGTTTATCATGGAATATATGACAAAATGTTCTAAACTAAACTTGCCATTGAAAAACGTGAAGATGGCATATTGTGGTGTTGTGTTTGACGAGATTAAGGTAATATGGTAAATAGAAGTAGTTTAGCTTATTCACAATTTCTAGAATTATTTTCCCGTGCTGGGCTGAGACACTAGTTAGATTTTTAATGAGTCTTAGAATTTTTAAATCTAGTGTTATTGGTTTATAGATTCTCACATTCTCCTTAAAATCTAGTGTTATTGATTTGATGATTCTATAATTCTATGTAGAACCATTTGTTATTCAAAAAGTTTAGATTTTAATGATTCTATAAATCTATTAAAGTAAGTGCTATTGAAAATTGAATTCTTAGCATTTTAATTCACAAAACAAGATTTTGAGAATACTATATGTGTTCCCTTGAATTCTTAGAATCATTACATTACTTTACTTTCATAAATTTTCACAATATACAAAGTTTTCTACAATTGTTTCCAAATTTAACAAATCTCTCAATTTTTAAAGTCAACAAATTCTATAGAAATCTAAGTTCCACTAACACCCTTAAGCAATAACTAGACCCTGATCCGCGCGCCAGCGCGGATATGAATTTTCAGTTTTTAATTATTTATTTTATTAAATGATGTATTTGTAATATTCGTTCATATTATATTCATTAAGTAAATATTTTTTTTGCATCTTAAACTATTTATTTTTTTACGAATGTGTGATATCATATAAAAAATATTTAAAAAATGAGTATAGAGTTAATTAGATAATTTTAAAAACAGAAATTTTTCTTTCGTGTGCGATATCATATAAATAATGATCCACCCGTTAACAAAAATCATGATTATTTTATGTGTAATTTTTTTTTTTTGACCATTTCCTTAAAACTATATTTAATTTTACATATTTTAATTAGAATATTTTAAATATCTTTACCTTTTTATTTGAAATGCAACTCAATATTTTTTTAACAATCATAACAAAATATTTAAAAAATATTTTGAGAATTTGTTTGAAAAATATGAAAATTACATTTTAAATTAAAATTATCCTAAAATATGATAAGTTTTGATGTAAACGAAAACTCAAATTATGTCAAAAATAATGATATTCAATGATAATAACAATTTTAATTGATTATTTAAAAAAAAATACATTTACAAAAATATTTTTTGAAAGAAAATTCTTTTATCTTTCAAATATAAAATGAAAATATTATAATTAAATAATAAAAAATATAAATAAAAACCATAAATTTAATGACAACTGAGTTATATTATGCTAAAATTTTCTTTCTAACAATTTATCAAATGAAAAATGAGTTATAAGAAAATAATACCATATAATTTTTAAAAACATAGTCATTCTTAAATATTTTTTGAATAAATAATTATTTTTAAATTTAATCAACTGAAAATAATATCCGTACAATTGTGTGAGTCAAATTCTAGTTTTATTGATGCATGTTATATATTAGTGCTGCATGTTTTAGGTAACATTTTAATGATGCACATTTTTAAAATTCTTCATTATTAAAATTATGCACGTAAGGATAACTCATGATTTTTTTTTGTTGATTAAATGACATTATGTTCAAATTTATTTAAGGATATTTCATTAAGGTAACTGAAAAAGACAAACAATAAAATAGAAAGTTTAAATTCATTTAAGCATATTTCATTAATGTAACTGAAAAGACAAGTAATAATTAACAAATTCTATAGAAATCTAAGTTCCACTAACACCCTTAAGCAATAATTAAGATGGTTCACATTTCACAAGCAACTCCGATTATGAGTGGTTTAAAAATGAGTCTAAGAATTTTAGATTACTAATATTCATGGAAAATATTACCAATTCTTTTAAATAAATTTTAGCCTTAGGTTTTGTAACTTTAAGGTTTTAAGATATAGAAAATTAATTATATGATAGTTTGAAAGCAGAATTGACCATGCTCTAACCGATAGCTAAACAACCCATGAGTTCAAAACAAAAACCACACAACAAACAATACAATCAAGACAGGGTTTAAAAGGCGCAATAAAAAAATCAAGTCATTATTTAGCAGAGAACTACTATTCAGAAATATATTCAGAAAACATTAAACAAGTAATGCAACTATTCAGAAAATGTATTCAGAATACTTTAAAGAAAGGAAATGTTGAAACTGGAATTCAAATAATGCTATTAAATAAATACACCACGATTCAATAGATTTTAAATAAATATCATAGAGGCAAGGACATACACTAGTATCATACCAAATATATTTTTGATCATCGTGATAGCATATTTACAGAGTATGATACATAAATCATATATGAATGATGATGCATAATGTCGTAATTGCTCACACATCAAAATTTAACAATAAAATTGCAAGAACATGATGCATAATGCAGAATGTATTGTAAGAACAAAATGCAGAATATATGACGTGATGCATAATGTGCATACACCAACCGAAGTTTATGCATAATGTAAAATGCAAGACGCTCATACAACAAGAAAAATAATTTATAAAACAACAAGAATGTCATGATTGCTCAAACATCCAAATTTAACTATAAGATTGCAAGAACATGATGCAAAATGCAAAATGCATTGTAAAATGCAAAATGCGGAAGTGTATAAGAGGTGATGCAGATGGAACATACAACAACCAAAATTAATGCATAATGTAAAATGTAAGACGCTCATACAACAACCAAAATTTAATTATAAAACTGCCAAGAGGAAATCAAAGGGTTCAATGGATAACCCAGAGAGTTTATGGAGTTAAGCAAACAAAAACCACAAACTACATGAGACACAACTAATTACAAAGAGGTTTGAAAAGCATATACCTGTCGCAGAAGTCTGATACACTTGGAATGTCCTCAGAATCTCTAACGATTTGAACACCTTCTGAAGCACAAACCTGAGGGAAATTAAAAAGTAATTAGTCTTTAGATCAAGTAGTATGCCCCTTGCTTACCTCTGTGAATCTGTCTGAAGACTTTTAACCGATATTGTCTATGTCTAGAGATTTTATAAGCCGTGGGTAGTTCAGTCAAGAATCTGTTTTCAGTTTGTAGTCTGTCTTAAGAGTTTCTTGTCGTTAAACTCCATCTCTCATTCAAGTAACTGAAAAAACAGATTTGAGTCGAGTCAAGCCGTGGGTAAGTAAAGTCTTTTGTCTTTAAACCATAAGAGTCGTGTGGGTGTGTATTCTTTTGTCTTTAAGACTATTGAGCCTTGTGGCTCTTATTTGCCATACTTCAGTGACTTGTTCTAAGAAGCTACTCGTTTATTCCACCAAGCAAGCCTCCAAAATGTCCCCCTCAGTTTATTTCATCAAGTAAACCTCCAAACTGTGCCATTGTCACTGAATCTGTCTAAAGAATCTTAACCGATAGGTGTCTTTGTCTATAGACTTTTCTTATAAGACGTGGATAAGTAAGTAAGCACTTACTTTCAAGAATCTGTTTTCAGTTTAAAGTCTTTGTCTTAAGACTTTATCAAACCATTGATCCATTTGTCATCCCTTTTAATATCTGAAAACAGATTTGAGTCAAGCCGTGGGTAAGTAAAGTCTTTTGGCTTTAAGACTATTGAGCCGAGTGGGACTGTCATTGAATCTGTCTAAAGACAAAGAATTTTATAAGCCGTGGGTGCAATAAAAAATCTGTTTTCAGTTTGTAGTCTTTTTGTCTTTAAGACTTTCTCAAACCATTGGGTCTTTGGATTCATTCCCTTAAACAGATTTTTGAGTCAAGCCGTGGGTAAGTTAAGTCTTTTTTGTCATTAAGACGATAGAGTCGTGTGGTATTATTTGCAAACCCGTAATGACATGTTCTAAGCCGCTGGTCGTTAATATTCATCCAGTCGCTTAAAACTCCCCCCATTGTCATTGTAATGTTTCCATCCAAAAAGTCTTTTCACCGAACCATTGTCTACTTTTGTAAGCCGTGGGTAATACAGTCAAGAATCTGTTTACAGTTCTTAAGTCTTTTGTCTTAAGACTTTCTCAAACTGTTGGTCGTTAAAATCCATCCAACTCAAAGAACTGAAAACAGATTTGAACCAAGCCGTGGGTAAGTAAAGTCTTTTGTCTTAAAGACTAGAGCCGAGTGGGTCTTATAGAGACGAGAGGGTCTTTTGTCTACTTTTGTAAGCCGTGGGTAATACAGTCAAGAATCTGTTTTCAGTTCTTAAGTCTTTTGTCTTAAGACTTTCTCAAACCGTCCAATTCAAAGAACTGAAAACAGATTTGAACTAAAGCCGTGGGTAAGTAAAGTCTTTTGTCTTAAAGACTATATAAAAGAGCCGAGTGGGTCTTATTTGCCATCCCCTAACATACAATGCACTACCAAACCCAATATCATCGGTCCAATTAACAATCTTGCTAGGGGATGGTCTTATAGAGGCAGCAATGGGACAATGTTCCCAAACAAGAATCTGGCAGAACACTATTAGGTTAGTGTCTGCCTATGATCTTTTTTGGGTTTCAAGTGAAAAAACAAAAAACAAAAAACAAAAACTTCAAAACAAAACCAAAAAAAAAACAAAGCTTGATCTCAAAATCCCCAAAACATGAAAGAAAGAAGGAATCTTAAAACGAAAACCGAAAATAAATCATCAAAAAACAAAACGGGAAACTCTAATTACAACTTAAAACTCGAGCCAACGGAAACAAATTAAAAGCAAATCGCGAAAGCATTTAGAAACCCTAAAATAGACAAACTTTGAAGCCCTACAAATCAAAAACGGGCAAGTAAACGACTCTCTGTTTAATCGATTTACAGCGATCGAAACACTTACATATCTGGCGAGAAAGTAAACGACTCTCTGTTTGTTTCTGGAAGAGAAAGACGAGTGAAAGGAGAGAGCAAATACGAAAAAGGTTTCGTTCGAGAACTCGCGTCGTCTCCTAAGGGTTATATAGAGTCGACTTCAATGTTCCTTTGGGAAAAAAAAAGGGAAAGAAAGAAAGAAAGAAGTGCTTTGATAAACACGCGTTTCCCCTAACGGTTATATTCTAATTCAGTCGGTGGATTTTGTAATCCAACCGGTCCTCAATTCTTACAATACCAACATATACCGAACCGGTTCTTTTTCCACGTTATCTAAATATTAACACGGCGCCGTTATGTTTGTAATTTGGCAGCTTCCATTTTTTTTCTATTTTTTTTCTTATATCTATCCTTCTATAATATAATAGTTGAGTTCTTTTTTTTTTTTTTTTTTTTTTTTTTTCGTCGAGTTCTTTATAACAACATGTTCGATGTAATTTATGTTCCATGTAATATGTTACATTGATTTGATATTAATAAAGTTATGATGTTATAACAAAAAAGGTCCAGATGTGCATCTTTGTGATGTTCTTTTTATACAGAATATTGGTTTTATATTTACCTCAATTTGGTTTCATCCCCTCTCAACTAGCTTAACGTTGTCCTTAGCTATAGAGGAGGAAACTAATCTGCCCCCTAAATATAATGCCAAGAAAAAGACATAAAACAGAGCTTTCGTCTCTTTGGTAATAGACCCCCACAAAGCTTTCTTGCCTAAAACGTCACTATCAACTATAAGGAGCTATCATCTTCATTATTCTCGTTCTCTGCTTTTCCAGTTTGCTCCTTTGTACATTTCTTCTGCCTTCTTACTCAACTCTTGCTTCAGGTTTCGTCTCTTTGCAGTTTTGAGGAAAGTTGTGGAGACCAAAAACTCCAGAAGGAAGACACATATAATCATGAAGATGTCAAACGCAAGTGATGGCAGCAGAGAAGTCAGGGAACCATTGGTGGACAAGGATATGGCTGAATGAAAACCGGAGCAGCCGTGGATGGTTTATCTTAGCACTTTATAATAGTTAGTCCACTAATTTATGGAGTATACGAAGTTTTACTAAATTAATTTATAAAAACAATTGAACGATGCTCATTTACTATGAAAGAGGGTTTAACATACATTAATACAAATGTAGAATATGGTTAAAAATGTTAAAACAACACTAAAGATTATAGGCTTCAGTATATAAAGCATTTACCAAAAACTCAATATTTTTGTAGGGTTTAACACATATACTTTGAGAAAATTTCAAAAAATACAACAATATTGTTTTAATGCATAGTTGCATCCAGCACTAACATATGATGATGTTCAAAGAGGCTTTGGAGCTTTTGTTGTCTCCGTTTTTCAAGAAAATAGCAATTTTATAGTATCGATTTAGGGAGTATTATGAAGTTTTACTAAATTAATTGATAAAAAAATTTATAACGATTCCCATATACCATGAAAAAGAGCTTAAAATACATTAATACAAATGTAGAATGTGGTTAGAAATTTTAAAACAACACTAAAGATTATAGGCTTCAGTATATAAAACATTTACCAAAAACTCAATATTTTTGTATGGGGTTAATACATAGATTTTGAGAAAAATTCAAAAAATATGACAATATTGTTTTAATGCATATTTGCATCCTGCACTAACATATGATGATGTTCAAAGAGGTTTGAGCCTTTGTTGTCTCTATTTTTCAAGAAAATAGCGATTTAATAGTGGTTATTCCACCGATTTAGGGAGTATTATGAAGTTTTACTAAATTAATTGATAAAAAATTAAAACGATTTCCATGCATCATGAAAGAGAGTTTAACATACATTAATACAAATGTAGAAAGTGGTTAAATTTTTTAAAAAAACACTAAAAAGTATATACTTCAGTATATAGTGCGTTTAACATAAAACTCAATATATTCGTAGCAATTTATACCTAGATTTGGAGAAAAATTAAAAAAATATGAATATATTTTTTAATGGATAGTTGCATCATGCACTAACATATGATGATGTTTAAAGATGCTTGGAACCTTTGTTGTCTCTGTTTCTCAAGAGAATAGCGGTTTTGTAGTGGTTATTCCAATAATTTAGATAATATTATGAAGTTTTTACTAATTAATTGATAAAAAACATTAGAATGATTCTCATATACCATGAAAGAGAGTTTAACATACATTAATATAAATATAGATTGTTGTTAGAAAATTTAGAATAACAATAAAAAAATGTAAGCTTCAGTATATAGAGCGTTTAACATAAAACTCAATATTTTCGTACGGGTTGTTAACACATAGATTTTGAGAAAAATTCAAAAAAATAAACAATATCGCTTTAATACACAGTTGCCTCCTCTACTAATATAGGATGATGTTCAAAGAGGTTTGCAACCTTTTTTTGTCTCCATTTCTCTAGAGAATAACGATTTTATAATGGTTAGTCCACTAATTTAGGGAATATGTGAAGTTTTATTAAATTAATTTATAAAAACAATCGAACGATGCTCATTTACCATGAAAGAGAGTTTAACATACATTAATACAAATGTAGAATATGGTTTGAAATTTTAAAACAACACTAAAGATTATAGGCTTCGGTATATAAAGTATTAATATTTTCGTAGGGGAACACATAGATTTTGAAAAAATTTCAAAAAATATGACAATATTGTTTTAATGCATAGTTGCATCATGTACTAATATATGATGATGGTCAAAGAGGTTTGGAACATTTTATGTCTCCATTTCTCTAGAGAATAGCGATTTTATAATGGTTAATCCACTAATTTAACGAGTATATGAAGTTTTACTAAATTAATTTATAAAAACAATTGAATGATGCTCATTTACCATGAAAGAAAGTTTAGCATACATTAATAAAAATTTAGAATATGGTTAGAAATTTTAAAACAACACTAAAGATTATAGGCTTCACTGTATAAAGTATTTACCAAAAACTCAATATTTTCGTAGGGGTTAACACATAGATTTTGAGAAAATTTCAGAAAATACGACAATATTGTTTTAATGCATAATTGCATCCTGTACTAATATATGATGCTGGTCAAAGAGGTTTGGAACATTTTTTGTCTCAATTTCTCGAGACAATAGCGATTTTATAATGGTTAGTCCACTAATTTAGGGAGTATATGAATTTTTACGAAATTAATTTATAAAAACAATTGAACGATGTTCATTTACCATGAAAAAGAGCTTAGCATACATTAATAAAAATGTAGAATATTGTTAAAAATTTTAAAACAACACTAAAGATTTTAGGCTTCAGTATATAAAGTATTTACCAAAAACTCAATATTTTCGTAGGAGTTAACACATAGATTTTGAGAAAATTTCAAAAAATACGACAATATTGTTTTAATGCATAGTTTCATCTTGCACTAACATATGATGATGTTCAAAGAGGTTTGAAACCTTTGCTGTCTCCGTTTTTCAAGAAAATAGTGATTTTATAGTGGTTATTCCATCGATTTAGGGAATATTATGAAGTTTTACTAAATTAATTTATAAAAACAATTGAACGATGCTCATTTACCATGAAAGAGAGTTTAGCATACATTAATAAAAATGTAGAATATGGTTAGAAATTTTAAAACAACACTAAAGATTATAGGTTTCAGTATATAAAGTAACACATAGATTTTGAGAAAATTTCAAAAAATACGACAATATTGTTTTAATGCAACTAACATATGATGATGTTCAAAGAGGTTTGGAACCTTTGTGGTCTCTGTTTTTCAAGAAAATAGTGATTTTATAGTGGTTATTCCATCGATTTAGGGAGTATTATGAACTTTTAATGAATTAATTTATAAAAATAATTGAACGATGCTCATTTACCATGAAAGAGAGTTTGGCATACATTTATAAAAATGTAGAATATAGTTAGAAATTTTAAAACAACACTAAAGATTATAGGCTTCAGTATATAAAGTGTTTACCAAAAAATTCAATATTTTCGTAAGGGGGTTAACACATAGATTTTGGAAAAATTTAAAAAAATACAACAATATTGTTTTAATGCACAGTTGCATCCTGCACTAAATATGATGATGTTCAAAGAGGTTTAAAACCTTTATTGTCTCCTTTTTCAAGAAAATAGTGATTTTATAGTGGTTATTTCATCGATTTTGGGAGTATTATGAACTTTTACTGAATTAATTTATAAAAATAATTGAACGATGCTCATTTACCATGAGAGAGAGTTTAGCATACATTTATAAAAATGTAGAATATGGTTATAAATTTTAAAACAACACTGAAGATTATAGGTTTTAGTATATAAAATGTTTACCAAAAACTCAATATTTTCGTAGGGGTTAAACCATAGATTTTGAGAAAATTTCAAAAAATACGACAATATTGTTTTAATGCATAGTTGCATTCTGTACTAATATATGACGATGGTCAAAGAGGTTTGAAACATGTTTTTGTCTCCATTTCTCTAGAAAATAGTGATTTTATAATGGTTAATCCACTAATTTAGGGAGTATATGAAGTTTTACTAAATTAATTGATAAAAACAATTGAACGATGCTCATTTCCCATGAAATAGAGTTAAACATACATTAATACAAATGTATAATATGGTTAGAAATTTAAAAACAACAGTAAAGAAAATAGGCTTCAGTATATAAAGTATTTACCAAAAACTCAATATTTTTTCAAAACACAAAGATTTTGAGAAAATTTCAAAAAAATACGAAAATATTGTTTTAATGCATAGTTGCATCCTGCACTAACATATGATGCTATTCATAGAGGTTTACAGCCTTTGTTGTCTCCGTTTTTCAAGAAAATGGTGATTTTAAAGTGGTTATTCCATCGATTTACGGAGTATTATGAAGTTTTATTAAATTAATTGATAAAAAATTATAACGATTTTCATATACCATGAAAAAGAGTTTAAATATGTTAATACAAATGTAGAATGTGGTTGGAAATTTTAAAACATCATTAAAGATTATAGGCTTCAATATATAAAGTATTTACCAAAAACTCAGTATTTTCGTAGGGGTTAAACACATAGATTTTGAGAAAATTTCAAAAAATACGACAATATTGTTTTAATGCATAATTACATCCTGTACTAATATATGATGCTGGTCGAAGAGGTTTGGAACATTTTTTGTCTCAATTTCTCTAGAGAATAGCGATTTTATAATGGTTAGTCCATTAATTTAGGGAGTATATGAAGTTTTACGAAATTAATTTATAAAAAAAATTGAACGATGTTCATTTACCATGAAAAAGAGCTCAGCATACATTATAAAAGTGTATAATATGGTTGCATCTTGCACTAACATATGATGATGTTATAGTGGTTATTCCATCGATTCTGGGAGTATTATGAAGTTTTACTAAATTAATTTATAACAACAATTGAACGATGCTCATTTACCATAAAAGAGAGTTTAGCATACATTAATAAAAATCTAGAATATGGTTAGAAATTTTAAAACAACACTAAAGATTATAGGTTTCAGTATATAAAGTAACACATAGATTTTGAGAAAATTTCAAAAAATACGACAATATTGTTTTAATGAAACTAACATATGATGATGTTCAAAGAGGTTTGGAACCTTTGTTGTCTCTGTTTTTCAAGAAAATAGTGATTTTATAGTGGTTATTCCACCGATTTAGGGAATATTATGAAGTTTTACTAAATTAATTTATAAAATAATTGAACGATGCTCATTTACCATGAAAGAGAGTTTAGCATACATTAATAAAAATTTAGAATATGGTTATAAATTTTAAAACAACACTAAAGATTATAGGCTTCACTGTATAAAATATTTACCAAAAACTCAATATTTTCGTAGGGGTTAGTTAACACGTAGATTTTGAGAAAATTTCGAAAAATACGAAAATATTGTTTTAATGCATAGTTGTATCCTGCACTAACATATGATGATGTTCATAGAGTTTTACAGCCTTTGTTGTCTCCGTTTTTCAAGAAAATAGTGATTTTAAATGGTTATTTCATCGATTTACGGAGTATTATGAAGTTTTATTAAATTAATTGATAAAAAATTATAACAATTTCCATATACCATGAAAAAGAGCTTAAAATACGTTACTACAAATGTAAAATGTGGTTAGAAATTTTAAAACAACACTAAAGATTATAGGCTTCAGTATATAAAGTATTTACTAAAAACTCAATATTTTCGTTGGGGTTAAACACATAGATTTTGAGAAAATTTCAAAAAATACGACAATATTATTTTAATGCACAGTTGCATCCTGCTCTAACATATGATGATGTTCAAAGAGGTTTTAAACCTTTGTTGTCTCCATTTTTCAAGAAAATAGTGATTTTATAGTGGTTATTCCATCGATTTATGGAGTATTATGAAGTTTTACTAAATTAATTGATAAAAAATTATAACGATTTCCATATACCATGAAAAAGAGCTTAAAATACGTTAATAAAAATGTAGAATGTGGTTAGAAATTTTAAAACAACACTAAAGATTATAGGCTTCAGTATATAAAATATTTACCAAAAACTCAATATTTTCGTAGGGGTTAGTTAACACATAGATTTTGAGAAAATTTCAAAAAATACGACAATATTGTTTTAATGCATAATTGCATCCTGTACTAATATATGATGATGGTCAAAGAGGTTTGGAACATTTTTGTCTCCATTTCTCTAGAAAATAGTGATTTTATAGTGGTTAGTCCACTAATTTGGAGAGTATATGAAGTTTTACTAAATTAAATTATATAAACAATTGAACGATGTTCATTTACCATGAAAAAGAGTTTAGCATACGTTAATAAAAAGTAGAATGTGGTTAGAAATTTTAAAACAACACTAAAGATTATAGGCTTTAGTATATAAAGTATTTACCAAAAACTCAATATTTTCGTAGGGACACATAGATTTTGAGAAAATTTCAAAAAATACTATAAGATTGTTTTAATGCATAATTGCATCCTGTACTAATATATGATGATGGTCAAAGTGGTTTGGAACATTTTTGTCTCAATTTCTCTAGAGAATAGCGATTTTATAATGGTTAGTCCACTAATTTGGGGAGTATATGAAGTTTTACTAAATTAATTGATAAAAAAATTATAATGATGCTCATTTACCATGAAAAAAAGCTTAAAATACATTAATACAAATGTAGAATGTGGTTAGAAATTTTAAAAAAACACTAAAGATTATAGGCTTCAGTATATAATGTATTTACCAAAAACTAAATATTTTCGTAGGGGATAACATATAGATTTTGAGAAAATTTCAAAAAATACGACAATATTGTTTTAATGTAAAGTTGCATCCTGTACTAATATATGATGATGGTCAAAGAGGTTTGGAACATTTTTTGTCTCAATTTCTCTAGAATAGCGATTTTATAACGGTTAGTCCACTAATTTAGGGAGTATATGAAGTTTTATTAAATTAATTTACCATAAAAGAGAGTTTAGCATACATTAATAAAATGTAGAATTTGGTTAGAAATTTTAAAACAACACTAAAGATTATAAGCTTCAGTATATAAAGTATTTACCAAAAACTCAATATTTTCGTAGGGTTAACACAGATTTTGGGAAAATTTCAAAAAATACGACAATATTGTTTTAATGCATAGTTGCATCCTGCACTAACATATGATGATGTTCAAAGAGGTTTGAAACCTTTGTTGTCTCCGTTTTTCAAGATTTTATGATGGTTATTCCATCGATTTAGGGAGTATTATGAAGTTTTATTAAATTAATTGATAAAAAATTATAACGATTTCCATATACCATGAAAAGAGCTTAAAATACGTTACTACAAAAAATAAAATGTGGTTAGAAATTTTAAAACAACACTAAAGATTATAAGCTTCAGTGTATAAAGTATTTACCAAAAACTCAATATTTTCGTTGTGGTTAAACACATAGATTTTGAGAAAATTTCAAAAAATACGACAATATTGTTTTAATGCACAGTTGCATCCTGCTCTCACATATGATGAACTTTTACTGAATTAATTTATAAAAACAATTGAACGATGCTCATTTACCATGAAAGAGAGTTTAGCATACTTTTATAATAATGTAGAATATGGTTAGAAATTTTAAAACAACACTAAAGATTATAGGCTTCAGTATATAAAGTGTTTACCAAAAACTCAATATTTTCGTAGGGGTTAACACATATTTTGGGAAAATTTTTAAAAATACGACAATATTATTTTAATGCATAGTTGCATCCTGCACTAACATATGATGATGTTCAAAGAGGTTTGGAACCTTTTTTGTCTCCGTTTTTCAAGAAAATAGTGATTTTATAATGGTTATTCCATCGATTTAGGGAGTATTATGAAGTTTTATTAAATTAATTGATAAAAAATTATAACGATTTTCATATACCATGAAAAAGAGCTTAATAAATAGAATGTGGTTAGAAATTTTAAAACAACACTAAAGATTATAGGCTTCAGTATATAAAGTATTTACCAAAAACTCAATATTTTCGTAGGGGTTAGTTAACACATAGATTTTGAAATTTTCAAAAATACGACAATATTGTTTTAATGCATAGTTGCATCCTGCACTAACATATGATGATGTTCAAAGAGGTTTACAGCCTTTGTTGTCTCCGTTTTTCAAGAAAATAGTGATTTTATAGTGGTTATAACATCGATTTAGGGAGTATTATGAAGTTTTACTAAATTAATTGATAAAAAATTATAATGATGCTCATTTACCATGAAAAGAGCTTAAAATACATTAATACAAATGTAGAATGTGGTTAAAAATTTTAAACAACACTAAAGATTAAAGGCTTCAGTATATAAAGTGTTTACCAAAAACTCAATATTTTCTCAAGGCACATAGATTTTGAGAAAATTTCAAAAAACACGACAATATTGTTTTAATGCATAGTTGCCTCCTGCACTAACATATGATGATGTTCATAGAGGTTTACAGCCTTTGTTGTCTCCGTTTTTCAAGAAAATAGTGATTTTATAATGGTTATTTCATCGATTTAAGGAGTATTATGAAGTTTTATTAAATTAATTGATAAAAAATTATAACGATTTCCATATACCATGAAAAGAGCTTAAAATACGTTACTACAAATGTAAAATGTGGTTAGAAATTTTAAAACAACACTAAAGATTATAGGCTTCAGTATATAAAGTATTTACCAAAAACTCAATATTTTCGTTAGGGTTAAACACATAGATTTTGAGAAAATTTCAAAAAATACGACAATATTGTTTTAATGCACAGTTGCATCCGGCTCTAATATATGATGATGTTCAATAAGGTTTAAAACCTTTGTTTTCTCCGTTTTTCAAGAAATAGTGATTTTATAGTGGTTATTCCATCAATTTAGGGAGTATTATGAACTTTTACTGAATTAATTTATAAAAACAATTGAACGATGCTCATTTACCATGAAAGAGAGTTTAGCATACATTTATAATAATGTAGAATATGGTTAGAAATTTTAAAACAACACTAAAGATTATAGGCTTCAGTATATAAAGTGTTTACCAAAAACTCAATATTTTCGTAGGGGTTAACACGTAGATTTTGAGAAAATTTTAAAAAATACGAAAATATTGTTTTAATCATAGTTGCATCATGTACTATTATATGATGATGGTCAAAAAGGTTTGGAACATTTTTTTGTCTCAATTTCTCTAGAAAATAGTGATTTTATAGTGGTTAGTCCACTAATTTAGGGAGTATATGAAGTTTTACTAAATTAATTTATAAAAACAATTGAACGATGCTCATTTACCATGAAAGATAGTTAAGCATAAATTAATACAAATGTATAATATGGTTAGAAATTTTAAAACAACAGTAAAGAAAATAGGCTTCGGTATATAAAGTATTTACCAAAAACTCAATATTTTCTCAAAAAACATAGATTTAGAGAAAATTTCAAAAAATACGACAATATTGTTTCAATGCATAGTTGCATTGTGCACTAACATATGATGATGTTCATAGAGGTTTACAGCCTTTGTTTTCTCTGTTTTTCAAGAACATAGTGATTTTATAGTGGTTATTCCATCGATTTAGGGAGTATTATGAGGTTTTACTGAATTAATTGATAAAAAAAATTATAACGATTTCCGCATTCCATGAAAAAGAGCTTAAAATATATTAATACAAATGTAGAATATGGTTAGAAATTTTAAAACAACACTAAAGATTATAGGCTTCAGTATATAATGTATTTACAAAAAACTCAACATTTTTGTAGGGGTTAGTTAACACATAGATTTTGAGAAAATTTCAAAAAATACGACAGCATTGTTTTAATGCATAGTTGCATCATGCACTAACATATGATGATGTTCATAGAGGTTTATAGCCTTTGTTGTCTCCGTTTTTCAAGAAAATAGTGATTTTATAGTGGTTATTCCATCAATTTAGGGAGGATTATGAAGTTTTACTATATTAATTCATAAAAAAATTATAACGATTTTCATATACCATGAAAAAGAGCTTAAAATACATTAATGCAAATATGGAATGTGGTTAGAAATTTTAAAACAACACTAAAGATTATAGGCTTCAGTATATAAATTATTTACCAAAAACTCAATATTTTCGTAGGGGTTAGTTAACACATAGATTTTGAGAAAATTTCAAAAAATACGAAAATATTGTTTTAATGCATAGTTGCATCCTGCACTAACATATGATGATGTTCATAGAGGTTTACAGCCTATGTCGTCTCCGTTTTTCAAGAAAATAATTATTTTATAGTGGTTATTCCATCGATTTAGGGAGTATTATGAGGTTTTACTAAATTAATTGATAAAAAATTGAAATGTTGCTCATTTACCATGAAAAAGAGCTTAAAATACATTAATACAAATGTAGAATGTGGTTAGAAATTTTAAAACAACACTAAAGATTATAGGCTTCAGAATATAATGTATTTACCAAAAACTAAATATTTTCATAGGGGTTAACACATAAATTTTGAGAAAATTTCAAAAAATACGACAATATTGTTTTAATGCATAGTTGCATCCTGTACTAATATATGATGATGTTCATAGAGGTTTACAACCTTTGCTGTCTCTGTTTTTCAAGAAAATAATGATTTTATAGTTGTTATTCTATCGATTTAGGGAGGATTATGAAGTTTTACCCCTGTTCGAAAACGCGGCCGCCTAGCCGCCTAGGCGTGACTCGGAGCTTGGCCGCGGGGAGGAGGTGCAAATCGGTGACTAAAATCGGTTGGCCGTAGAAGTCCGCGTTGTCCGCGTAAAATGGGAAACGCGGCCGCGTAGTTTAACTCGGTCATGAACTCGACATTAAAAATTTTGATTATTAACAATTGACAATTGCCCACTAAATCCAAAAATGGATGCTGAGCCCATAAAAAAACTTAGTTTAATATTTGTTTGGCCCAAAACTAACTCACGTTCATATACATTTGGGGATTTTTTTTTTTGTTTATCCCATGAATTGAAATTCTTTTTTGTGGTGCTTGAATCAGATGTGTACGAGAGGAAAAACGTATGTTCTTTTGTAATATTTATAAAAGCATGTATTAAAACTTTTATTATAATTTTTGTTATCTAAACATATTAAAAATATATTAAATTATGTTAAAAACTAGGCCCCGCGTACGTACTCCCCGATTTTCTTGCAACTCGCTAGGCCCGGACCGAGCGCCCGACTCACGCGTAGCGTAGTTCCCAACAGGGAGTTTTACTAAATTAATTGACAAAAAAAATTATAATGATTTTCATATACCATGACAAAGAGCTTGAAATACATTAATACAAATGTAGAATGTGGTTAGAAATTTTAAAACAACACTAAAGATTATAGGCTTCAATATATAGTTTATTTACCAAAAACTCAATATTTTCGTAGGGGTTGTTACACATGGATTTTGAGAAAATTTCAAAATATGACAATATTGTTTTAATGCTTAGTTGCATCCTGTTCTAATATATGATGATGGTTAAAGAGGTTTGGAACATTTTTTTGTCTTCATTTCTCTAGAAAATAGCGATTTTATAATTGTTAGTCCACTAATTTAGAGAGTATATGAAGTGTTACTAAATTAATTTATAAAAACAATTGAACGATGCTCATTTACCTTGAAAGAGAGTTAAGCATACATTATTACAAATGTATAATATGGTTAGAAATTTTAAAACAACAGTAAAGATAATAAGCTTCAGTATATAAAGTATTTACCAAAAACCCTATATTTTCGTAGGGACACATAGATTTTGAGAAAATTTTCAAAAATACGACAATATTGTTTTAATGCATAGTTGCATCCTGCAATAACATATGATGATGTTCATAGAGGTTTACAGCCTTTGTTGTCTCCGTTTTTCAAGAAAATAGTGATTTTATAGTGGTTATTCCATCGATTTAGAGAATTTTATGAAGTTTTACTAAATTAGTTGATAAAAAAATTATAACGATGCTCATTTACCATGAAAAAGAGCTTAAAATACATTAATACAAATGTAGAATGTGTTAGAAATTTTAAAACAACACTAAAGATTATAGGCTTCAGTATATAATGTATTTACCAAAACCTCAATATTTTCGTAGGGGTTAGTTAACACATAGATTTTGAGAAAATTTCAAAAAATACGACAATATTGTTTTAATGCATAGTTGCATCCTGCACTAACATATGATGATGTTCATAGAGGTTTACAGCCTTTGTTGTCTTCGTTTTTCAAGAAAATAGTGATTTTATAGTGGTTATTCCATCGATTTAGGGAGTATTACGAGGTTTTACTAAATTAATTGATAAAAAATTATAATGTTGCTCATTTACCATGAAAAAGAGCTTAAAATACATTAATACAAATGTAGAATGTGGTTAGAAATTTTAAAACAACACTAAAGATTATAGGCTTCAGTATATAATGTATTTACCAAAAACTAAATATTTTCGTATGGGTTAACACATAGATTTTTAGAAAATTTCAAAAATACGACAATATTGTTTTAATGCATAGTTTCATCATGTACTAATATATGATGATGTTCATAGAGGTTTACAGCATTTGCTGTCTCCGTTTTTCAAGAAAATAGTGATTTTATAGTGGTTATTCCATCGATTTAGGGAGGATTATGAAGTTTTACTAAATTAATTGATAAAAAAAATTATAACGATTTTTATATAACATGAAAAGAGCTTAAAATACATGAATACAAATGTAGAATGTGGTTAGAAATTTTAAAACAACCCTAAAGATTATAGGCTTCAGTATATAAAGTATTTACCAAAAACTCAATATTTTCGTAGCGGTTAGTTAACACATAAATTTTGAGAAAATTTCAAAAAAATACGACAATATTGTTTTAATGCATAGTTGCATCCTGCACTAACATATGATGATGTTCATAGAGGTTTACTGCCTTTGTTGTCTCCGTTTTTCAAGAAAATAGTGATTTTATAGTGGTTATTCCATTGATTTAGGGAGGATTATGAAGTTTTACTAAATTAATTGATAAAAAATTTATAACAATTTTAATATACCATGAAAAAGAGCTTAGAATACATTAATAAAAATGTACAATGTGGTTAGAAATTTTAAAACAACACTAAAAATTATAACCTTAAGTATATAAAGTATTTACCAAAAACTCAATATTTTCGTAGGGGTTAGTTAACACATAGATTTTGAGAAAATTGCAAAAAATACGATAATATTGTTTTAATGCATAGTTGCATCCTGCACTAACATATGATGATGTTCATAGAGGTTTACAGCATTTGTTGTCTTCGTTTTTCAAGAAAATAGTGATTTTATAGTGGTTATTCCATCAATTTAGGGAGGATTATGAAGTTTTACTAAATTAATTGATAAAAAAAATTATAACGATTTTCATATACCATGAAAAAGAGCTTGAAATACATTAATGCAAATGTAGAATGTGGTTAGAAATTTTAAAACAAAACTAAAGATTATAGGCTTCAGTATATAAATTATTTACCAAAAACTCAATATTTTCGTAGGGGTTAACACAGATTTTGAGAAAATTTTAAAATATACGACAATATTGTTTTAATGCATAGTTGCATTCTGCACTAACATATGATGATGTTCATAGAGGTTTACAGCTTTTGTTATCTCCGTTTTTCAAGAAATAGTGATTTTATAGTGGTTATTCCATCGATTTAAGAAGTATTATGAAGTTTTATTAAATTAATTGATAAAAAATTATAGCGATGCTCATTTACCATGAAAAAGAGCATAAAATACGTTAATACAAATGTAGAATGTGGTTAGAAATTTTAAAACAACACTAAAGATTATAGGCTTCAGTATATAATGTATTTACCAAAAACAAAATATTTTCGTAAGGATTAACACATAGATTTTGAGAAAATTTCACAAAATACGACAATATTGTTTTAATGCACAGTTGCATCCTGGACTAACATATGATGATGTTCAAAGAGGTTTAAAACCTTTGCTGTCTCCGTTTTTCAAGAAAATAGAGATTTTATAGTGGTTATTCCATCGATTTAGGGAGTATTATGAAGTTTTACTAAATTAATTGATAAAAAAAATTATAACGATTTTCATATACCATGAATAAGAGATTAAAATACATTAATACAAATGTAGAATGTGGTTAGAAATTTTAAAACAACAGTAAAGATTATAGGCTTCAGTATATAATGTATTTACCAAAACCTAAATATTTTCGTAGGGGGTTAACACATAGATTTTGAGAAAATTTCACAAAATACGACAATATTGTTTTAATGCATAGTTGCATCATGTACTAATATATGATGATGTTCATAGAGGTTTACAGCCTTTGTTGTCTCCGTTTTTCAAGAAAATAGTGATTTTATAGTGGTTATTCCATCGATTTAGGGAGGATTATGAAGTTTTACTAAATTAATTGACAAAAAAATTATAATGATTTTCATATACCATGAAAAATAGCTTAAAATACATTAATACAAATGTAGAATGTGGTTAGAAATTTTAAAACAACACTAAAGGTTTTAGGCTTCAATATATAGTTTATTTACCAAAAACTCAATATTTTCGTAGGGGTTGTTACACATAGATTTTGAGAAAATTTCAAAAATATGACAATATTGTTTTAATGCTTAGTTGCATCATGTTCTAATATATGATGATGGTAAAAGAGGTTTTGAACATTTTTTTGTCTTCATTTCTCTAGAAAATAGCGATTTTATAATGGTTAGTCCACTAATTTAGAGAGTATATGAAGTGTTACTAAATTAATTTATAAAAACAATTGAACGATGCTCATTTACCTTGAAAGAGAATTAAGCATACATTAATACAAAAGTATAATATGGTTAGAAATTTTAAAACAACAGTAAAGATAATAGGCTTCAGTATATAAAGTATTAACCAAAAACCCTATATTTTCGTAGGGACACATAGATTTTGAGAAAAATTTCAAAAATACGACAATATTGTTTTAATGCATAGTTGCATCCTGCACTAACATATGATGATGTTCATAGAGGTTTACAGCCTTTGTTGTCTCCGTTTTTCAAGAAAATAGTGATTTTGTAGTGCTTATTCCATCGATTTAGGGAATTTTATGAAGTTTTACTAAATTAGTTGATAAAAAAATTATAACGATGCTCATTTACCATGAAAAAGAGCTTAAAATACATTAATACAAATGTAGAATGTGGTTAGAAATTTTAAAACAACACTAAAGATTATAGGCTTCAATATATTATGTATTTACCAAAACCTCAATATTTTCGTAGGGGACACATAGATTTTGAGAAAATTTCAAAAATACGACAATATCGTTTTAATGCATAGTTGCATCATGTACTAATATATGATGATAGTCAAAGAGTTTTGAAACTTTTTTGTCTCCATTTCTCTAGAAAATAGCGATTTTATAATGGTTAGTCCACTAATTTAGGGAGTATAAGAAGTTTTACTAAATTAATTTATAAAAACAATTGAACGATGCTCATTTAACATGAAAAAGAGTTAAGCATACATTAATACAAATGTATAATATGGTTAGAAATTTTAAAACAACAGTAAAGAATATAGGCTTAGTTATAAAGTATTTACCAAAAACTCAATATTTTTGTAGGGGTTAGTTAACACATAGATTTTGAGAAAATTTCAAAATATACGACAATATTGTTTTAATGCATAGTTGCATCCTGAACTAACATATGATGATGTTCATAGAGGTTTACAACTTTTTTTATCTCCGTTTTTCAAGAAAATAGTGATTTTATAGTGGTTATTCCATCGATTTAAGAAGTATTATGAAGTTTTATAAATTAATTGATAAAAAATTATAGCGATGCTCATTTACCACGAAAAAGAGCATAAAATACGTTTATACAAATGTAGAATGTGGTTAAAATTTTTAAAACAACACTAAAGATTATATGCTTCAGTATATAATGTATTTACCAAAAACTCAATATTTTCGTAATGATTAACACATAGATTTTGAGAAAATTTCAAAAAATACGACAATATTGTTTTAATGCACAGTTGCATCCTGCACTAACATACGATGATGTTCAAAGAGGTTTAAAACCTTTGATGTCTCCGTTTTTCAAGAAAATAGAGATTTTATAGTGGTTATTCCATCGATTTAGGGAGTATTATGAAGTTTTACTAAATTAATTGATAAAAAATTATATCGATTTTCATATACCATGAAAAAGATCTTAAAATACATTAATACAAATGTAGAATGTGGTTAGAAATTTTAAAACAACACTAAAGATTATAGGCTTCAGTATATAAAGTATTTACCAAAAACTCAATATTTTCGTACGGGTTAGTTAACTCATAGATTTTGAAAAAATTTCCAAAAATACTACAATATTGTTTTAATGCATAGTTGCATCCTGCACTAACATATAATGATGTTCATAGAGGTTTACAGCCTTTGTTGTCTCCGTTTTTCAATAAAATAGTGATTTTATAGTGGTTATTCCATCGTTTTAGGGAGTATTATGAAGTTTTACTAAATTAATTGATAAACCAATTATTACGATTTCCACATACCATGAAAAAGAGCTTAAAAAATATTAATACAAATGTAAAATGTGGTTAGAAATATTAAAACAACACAAAGATTATAGGCTTCAGTATATAATGTATTTACAGAAAACTCAATATTTCGTAGGGGTTGTTAACACATAGATTTTGAGAAAATTTCAAAAAATACAACAATATTTTTTTAATGCATAGTTGCTTCCTGTACTAATATATGATGATGGTCTAAGAGGTTTGGAACATTTTTGTCTCCATTTCTCTAGAGAATAGCGATTTTATAACGGTTAGTCCACTAATTTAAGGAGTATTTGAAGTTTTACTAAATTAATTTATAAAAACAATTGAACGATGCTCATTTACCTTGAAAGATATTAAGCATACATTAATACAAATGTAGAATATGGTTAGAAATTTTAAAACAACACTAAAGATTACAGGCTTCAGTATATTAAGTATTTACCAAAAACTCAATATTTCGTAGGGACACATAGATTTTGAGAAAATTTCAAAAAATACGACAATATTGTTTTAATGCATAGTTGCATCCTGCACTAACATATGATGATGTTCATTGAGGTTTACAACCTTTGTTGTCTCCGTTTCTCAAGAAAATAGTGATTTTATAGTGGTTATTCCATCGATTTAGGGAGTATTATGAAGTTTTACTAAATTAATTGATAAAAAATTATAACGATGCTCATTTACCATGAAAAAGAGCTTAAAATACATTAATACAAATGTAAATGTGGTTAGAAATTTTAAAACAACACTAAAGATTATAGACTTCAGTATATAATATATTTACCAAAAACTAAATATTTTCGTAGGGGGGTTAACACATAGATTTTGAGAAAATTTCAAAAAATACGACAATATTGTTTTAATGCATAGTTGCACCATGTACTAATATATGATGATGTTCATAGAGGTTTACAGCGTTTGTTGTCTCCGTTTTTCAAGAAATAGTGTTTTATAGTGGTTATTCCATCGATTTAGGGAGGATTATGAAGTTTACTAAATTAATTGACAAAAAAAATTATAACGATTTTCATATACCATGAAAAAGAGCTTAAAAGACATTAATACAAATGTAGAAAGTGATTAGAAATTTTAAAACAACACTAAAGATTATAGGCTTCAATATATAGTTTATTTACCAAAAACTCAATATTTTGTAGGAGTTACACATAGATTTTGAGAAAATTTCAAAAATATGACAATATTGTTTTAATGCTTAGTTGCATCCTGTACTAATATATGATGATGTTCAAAGAGGTTTAAAACCTTTGTTGTCTCCGTTTTTCAAGAAAATAGTGATTTTATAGTGGTTATTCCATCGATTTAGGGAGTATTATGAAGTTTTACTAAATTAATTGATAAAAAAATTATAACGATTTTCATATACCATGAAAAAGATCTTAAAATACGTTAATACAAATGTAGAATGTGGTTAGAAATTTAAAACAACACAAAAGATTATAGGCTTCAGTATATAAAGTATTTACCAAAAACTCAATATATTTCGTAGGGGTTAGTTAACACAAAGATTTTGAAAAAAAATTCAAAAAATACGACAATATTATTTTAATTCATAGTTGCATCATGCACTAACATATGATGATGTTCATAGAGGTTTACAGCCTTTGTTGTCTCCGTTTTTCAAGAAAATAGTGATTTTATAATGGTTTTTCCATAGATTTAGAGAGTATTATGAAGTTTTACTAAATTAATTGATACAAAAATTATAACGACGCTCATTTACCATGAAAAAGAGCTTAAAATACATTAATACAAACGTAGAATGTGGTTTGAAATTTTAAAACAACAATAAAAATTATAGGCTTCAGTATATAAAGTATTTTCCAAAAATTCAATATTTCGTAGGGGTTAGTTAACACATAGATTTTGAGAAAATTTAAAAAATAAGACAATATTGTTTTAATGCATAGTTGCATCATGCACTAACATATGATGATGTTCATAGAGGTTTACAGCCTTTGTGTCTCCGTTTTCAAGAAAATAGTGATTTTATAGTGGTTATTCCATCGTTTTTAGGGAGTATTATGAAGTTTTACTAATTAATTGATAAACCAATTATATAATGATTTCCACATACATGAAAAAGAGCTTAAAATTATTAATAAAAATGTAAAATGTGGTTAAAATTTAAAACAACACAAAAGATTATAGGCTTCAGTATATAATGTATTTACAGAAAACTCAATATTTTCGTAGGGTGTTAACACATAAATTTTGAGAAAATTTCAAAAAATACGACAATATTTTTTTAATGCATAGTTGCTTCCTGTATAATATGATGATGGTTCTAAGAGGTTTGGAAATTTTTTTGTCTCCATTTCTTAGTAGAGAATAGCGATTGATGTTATAATGATTTAGTCCACTAATTTAAAAGTATATGAAGGTTTTACTAAATTAATTATAAAAACAATTGAACGATGCTCATTTACCTGAAAGAGATTTAAGCATACATTAATACAAATGTAGAATATGGTTTAGAAATATTAAAAAACAACAATAAAGAATAGGCTTCTGTATATAAAGTATTTACCAAAAACTCATTATTTCGTAGGGGAACACATATAGATTTGAGAAAATTCAAAAAATTCGACAATATTTTTTAATGCATAGCTGCATCCTTTACTAATATATGATGATGGTCAAAGAGGTTTGGAAATTTTTTGTGTCCATTTCACTAAAGAATATCGGATTTATAATGGGTAGTCCAAATTTAGGGATTTTATATGAAGTTTTACTAAATTAATTTATAAAAAACAATTGAACGGATGCTCATTTTACCAAGAAATAGATTAAGCATACATAATAAAAAGTTTAATATAGGTTAGAAATTTTTAAAAAAAAGTAAAGATAATAGGCTTCAGTATACTAAAATATTTACCAAAAACTCATATTTT
>NW_026016211.1:0-52637 GCF_020379485.1 Brassica napus | reverse complement strand
TAATACAAATGTAGAATATGGTTAGAAATTTTAAAACACACTAAAGATTATAGGCTTCAGTATATTAAGTATTTACCAAAACTCAATATTTTCGTAGGGACACCTATATTTGAGAAAATTTCAAAAAATACGACAATATTGTTTTAATGCATAGTTTCATCCTGCACTAAATAATGATGATGTTCATTGAGGTTTAACACCCTTTGTTGTCTTCATTTCTCAAGAAATAGTGATTTTAAGTGGTTTCCATCGATTTAGGAGTATTATGAAGTTTTACTAAATTAATTGATAAAAAACTTATAAACGATGCTCTTTACCATGAAAAGAGCTTAATACATTATACAAATGTAAATGTGGTTAGAAATTTTAAAACAACACTAAAGATTATAGACTTCAGTATATAATATATTACCAAAAACTCATATTTTCGTAGGGGGGTTACACATAGATTTTGAGAAAATTTCAAAAAATACGACATATTGTTTTTAATGCATAGTTGCACCCTGTACTATATATGATTTCATAAGGTTTCATGTCAGCATTTGTTGTCTCCGTTTTTCAAGAAAATAGTGATTTTATAGTGGTTATTCCATCGATTTAGGGAGTATTATGAAGTTTTACTAATTAATTGATAAAAAATTATAACGATTTCATATACCATGAAAAAGAGCTTAAATACATTAATACAAATGTAGAATGTGGTTAGAAATTTTAAAACAACACTAAAGATTATAGGCTTCAATATAATTTATTTACCAAAACTCAATATTTTTGTAGGGATTTACCCATAGATTTTGAGAAAATTTCAAAATATGACAATATTGTTTTAATGCTTAGTTGCATCCTGTACTAATAATGATGATGTTCAAAGAGGTTTAAAACCTTGTTGTCTCCGTTTTTCCAAAGAATAGTGATTTTATAAGTGGTTATTCCATCGATTTAGGGAGTATTATGAAGTTTTACTAAATTAATTGATAAAAAAATTATAACGATTTCATATACCATGAAAAGATCTTAAAACTACATTAATACAAATGTGAATGTGGTTAGAAATTTTAAAACACACAAAAGATTATAGGCTTCAGTATATAAAGTATTTACCAAAAACTCAATATTTTCGTAGGGTTAGTTAACACATAGATTTTGAAAAATTTCAAAAATATGACAATATATTTTAATTATATTGCATCATGCAACTAACATATGATGATGTTCATAGAGGTTTACAACCTTTGTTGTCTCCGTTTTCAAGAAAATAGTGATTTTATAGTGGTTTTTTTTTCCATTTTAGAGAGTATTATGAAGTTTTACTAAATTAATTGATACAAAATTATAACGATTGCTCATTTACCATGAAAAAGAGCTTAAAATACATTAATACAAATGTAGAATGTGGTTAGAATTTTAAAACAACAATAAAGATTATAGGCTTCAGTATATAAGTATTTTCCAAAACTCAATATTTTCGTAGGGTTAGTTAACACATAGATTTTGAGAAAATTTCAAAAAATACGACAATATTGTTTTAATGCATAGTTGCATCATGCACTAACATATGATGATGTTCATAGAGGTTTACAGCCTTTGTTGTCTCCGTTTTTCAAGAAAATAGTGATTTTATAGTGGTTATTCCATCGTTTAGGGATATTATGAAGTTTTTACTAAATTAATTGATAAAAAAATTATAATGATTTCCACATACATGAAAGAGCTTAAAATATATAATACAAATGTAGAATGTGGTTAGAAATTTTAAAAAAACACACTAAGGTTTTAGGCTTCAATATATAGTTTAGTATTACCAAAAACTCAATATTTTCGTAGGGGTTGTTACACATAGATTTTGAGAAATTTCAAAAATACGACAATATTTTTTAATGCTTAGTTGCATCTCTGTACTAATATATGATGATGTTAAAAGAGGTTTTGAACATTTTTTGTCTTCATTTCTCTAAAATAGCGATTTTATAATGGTTAGTCCACTAATTAGGAGTATATTAAGTTTTACTAATTATTTATAAAACAATTGAACGATGCTCATTTACCTTGAAAAGAGAATTAAGCATCATTAATACAAATGTATAATATGGTTAGAAATTTAAAACAACACTAAAGATTATAGGCTTCAGTATATAAAGTATTTACCAAAAACCATATTTTCGTAGGGACACATAGATTTTGAGAAAAATTTCAAAATACGACAATATTGTTTTAATGCATAGTTGCATCCTGCACTAATATATGATGATGTTCTAGAGGTTTCAGCCTTTGTTGTCTCCGTTTTTCAAGAAAATAGTGATTTTATAGTGGTTATTCCATCGATTTAGGGAGTATTTTGAAGTTTTACTAAATTAATTGATAAAAAAATTATAACGATGCTCATTTACCATGAAAAAGAGCTTAAAATACATTAATACAAATGTAGAATGTGGTTAGAAATTTTAAAACAACACTAAAGATTACAGGCTTCAGTATAATGTATTTACCAAAACTCAATATTTTCGTAGGGACACATAGATTTTGAGAATTTCAAAAAATACGACAATATTGTTTTAATGCATAGTTGCATCCTGTACTAATATATGATGATGTCAAAGAGGTTTGAAAATTTTTTGTCTCCGTTTCTCAAGAAAATAGTGATTTTATAGTGGTTATTCCATCGATTTAGGGAGTATAATGAAGTTTTACTAAATTAATTTATAAAAAATTGAACGATGCTCATTTACCAAAAAGAGTTAAGCATACATTATACAAATGTAAAGATGGTTAGAAATTTTAAAACAACACTAAAGATTATAGGCTTCAGTATATAAAGTATTTACCAAAAACTCAATTTTTTCGTAGGGGTTATTAACCACATAGATTTTGAGAAAATTTCAAAAAATACGACAATATTGTTTTAATGCATAGTTGCATCCTGCACTAACATATGATGATGTTCATAGAGGTTTACAGCCTTTGTTGTCTCCGTTTTTCAAGAAAATAGTGATTTATAGTGGTTATTCCATCGATTTAGGAGTATTATGAAGTTTTACTAAATTAATTGATAAAACAATTATAATTTGCTCATTTACCATGAAAAAGAGCTTAAAAAATACTTAATACAAATGTAAATGTGGTTAGAAATTTTAAAACAACACTAATATTTAGGCAATATTGTTTTAAAAATGCTTATTGCACTCCTGTACTAAAATATGATGATGTTCAAAGAGGTTTAAACCTTTGTTGTCTCTCCTTTTTTCAAGAAAATAGTGATTTTATAGTGGTTATTCCATCGATTTAGGGAGTATTATGAAGTTTTACTAAATTAATTGATAAAAAAATTATAACGATTTTCATATACCATGAAAAGATCTTAAAATACGTTAATACAAATGTAGAATGTGGTTAGAAATTAAAACAACACAAAAGATTATAGGCTTCAGTATATAGTATTTACCAAAACTCAATATTTTCGTAGGTTAGTTAAACACAAGATTTTGAAAAAATTCAAAATATGACAATATATTTTAATTCATAGTTGCATCATGCACTAACATATGATGATGTTCATAGAGGTTTACAGCCTTTGTTGTCTCCGTTTTTCAAGAAAATAGTGATTTTATATGGTTTTTCCGTAGATTTAGAGAGTATTATGAAGTTTTACTAAATTAATTGATACAAAAATTATAACGACGCTCATTTACCATGAAAAGAGAGAGCTTAAATACATTAATACAAACGTATAATGTGGTTTGAAATTTTAAAACAACAATAAAGATTAGGCTTCAGTATATAAAGTATTTACCAAAACTCAATATTTTCGTAGGGTTAGTTAACACATAGATTTTGAGAAAATTTCAAAAAATAAGTCAATATTGTTTTAATGCATAGTTGCATCATGCACTAACATATGATGATGTTCATAGAGGTTTACAGCCTTTGTTGTCTCCGTTTTTCAAGAAATAGTGATTTTATAGTGGTTATTCCATCGTTTTAGGGAGTATTATGAAGTTTTACTAAATTAATTGATAAACCAATTATAATGATTTCCACATACCATGAAAGAGCTTAAAATACATTAATACAAATGTAGAATGTGGTTAGAAATTTTAAAACAACACTAAAGGTTTTAGGCTTCAGTATATAGTTTATTTACCAAAAACTCAATATTTTCGTAGGGTTGTTAACACATAGATTTTGAGAAAATTTCAAAAATATGACAATATTGTTTTAATGCTTAGTTGCATCCTGTACTAATATATGATGATGGTTAAAAGAGGTTTTGAACATTTTTTTTGTCTTCATTTCTCTAGAAAATAGTGATTTTATAATGGTTAGTCCACTAATTTAGAGAGTATATGAAGTGTTACTAAATTAATTTATAAAAACAATTGAACGATGCTCATTTACCTTGAAGAGAATTAAGCATACATTAATACAAAAGTATAATAGGTTAGAAATTTTAAAACAACAGTAAAGATTATAGGCTTCAGTATATAAAGTATTAACCAAAAACCCTATATTTTCGTAGGGACACATAGATTTTGAGAAAATTTCAAAAATACGACAATATTGTTTTAATGCATAGTTGCATCCTGCACTAACATATGATGATGTTCATAGAGGTTTACAAGCCTTTGTTGTCTCCGTTTTTCAAGAAAATAGTGATTTTGTAGTGCTTATTCCATCGATTTAGGAATTTTTTGAAGTTTTACTAAATTAGTTGATAAAAAAATTATAACGATGCTCATTTACCATGAAAAAAGCTTAAAATACATTAATACAAATGTAAATGTGGTTAGAAATTTTAAAACAACACTAAAGATTATAGGCTTCAATATATAATGTATTTACCAAAACTCAATATTTTCGTAGGGACACATAGATTTTGAGAAAATTTCAAAAATACGACAATATTGTTTTAATGCATAGTTGCATCATGTACTAATATATGATGATGTCAAAGAGGTTTGAAAATTTTTTTGTCTCCATTTCTCTAGAAAATAGCGATTTTATAATGGTTAGTCCACTAATTTAGGGAGTATAGAAGTTTTACTAAATTAATTTATAAAAACAATTGAACGATGCTCATTTAACCATGAAAAAGAGTTTAAGCATACATTAATACAATGTATAATATGGTTAGAATTTTAAAACAACAGTAAAGAATATAGGCTTAGTTTATAAAGTATTTACCAAAAACTCAATATTTTTGTAGGGGTTAGTTAACACATAGATTTTGAGAAAATTTCAAAAAATACGACAATATTGTTTTAATGCATAGTTGCATCCTGCACTAACATATGATGATGTTCATTGAGGTTTACAGCCTTTGTTGTCTCCGTTTTTCAAGAAAATAGTGATTTTATAGTGGTTATTCCATCGATTTAGAGAGTATTATGAGTTTTACTAAATTAATTGATAAAAAAATTATAATGTTGCTCATTTACCATGAAAAGAGAGCTTAAAATACATTAATACAAATGTAAATGTGGTTAGAAATTTTAAAACAACACTAAGATTATAGGCTTCAGTATATAATGTATTTACCAAAAACTAATATTTTCGTAGGATTAACACATAGATTTTGAGAAAATTTCAAAAAATACGACAATATTGTTTTAATGCATAGTTGCATCCTGCACTACATATGATGATGTTCAAAGAGGTTTACAACCTTGTTGTCTCCGTTTTTCAAGAAAATAGAGATTTTATAGTGGTTATTCCATCGATTTAGGGAGTATTATGAAGTTTTACTAAATTAATTGATAAAAAAATTATATCGATTTTCATATACCATGAAAAAGATCTTAAAATACATTAATACAAATGTAGAATGTGGTTAGAAATTTTAAACAACACTAAAGATTATAGGCTTCAGTATATAAGTATTTACCAAAAACTCAATATTTTCGTATAGGTTAGTTAACTCATAGATTTTGAAAAATTTTCCAAAATACGACAATATTGTTTTAATGCTTAGTTGCATCCTGCACTAACATATAATGATGTTCATAGAGGTTTACAGCCTTTGTTGTCTCCGTTTTTCAATAAAATAGTGATTTTATAGTGGTTATTCCATCGTTTTAGGGAGTATTATGAAGTTTTACTAAATTAATTGATAACCAATTATTACGATTTCCACATACCATGAAAAGAGCTCAAAAAATATTAATACAAATGTAAATGTGGTTAGAAATATTAAAACAACACAAAAGATTATAGGCTTCAGTATATAATGTATTTACAGAAAACTCAATATTTTCGTAGGGGTTGTTAACACATAGATTTTGAGAAAATTTCAAAAAATACAACAATATTTTTTTAATGCATAGTTGCTTCCTGTACTAATATATGATGATGGTCTAAGAGGTTTGAACATTTTTTGTCTCCATTTCTCTAGAAAATAGCGATTTTATAACGGTTAGTCCACTAATTAAGGAGTATTTGAAGTTTTACTAAATTAATTTATAAAAACATTGAACGATGCTCATTTACCTTGAAAGATATTTAAGCATACATTAATACAAATGTAGAATATGGTTAGAAATTTTAAAACAACACTAAAGATTACAGGCTTCAGTATATTAAGTATTTACCAAAACTCAATATTTTCGTAGGGACACATAGATTTTGAGAAAATTTCAAAAAATACGACAATATTGTTTTAATGCATAGTTGCATCCTGCACTAACATATGATGATGTTCATTGAGGTTTACAACCTTTGTTGTCTCCGTTTCTCAAGAAAATAGTGATTTTATAGTGGTTATTCCATCGATTTAGGGAGTATTATGAAGTTTTACTAAATTAATTGATAAAAAATTATAACGATGCTCATTTACCATGAAAAAGAGCTTAAAATACATTAATACAAATGTAAATGTGGTTAAAATTTTAAAACAACACTAAAGATTATAGACTTCAGTATATAATATATTTACCAAAAACTAAATATTTTCGTAGGGGGGTTAACACATAGATTTTGAGAAAATTTCAAAAAATACGACAATATTGTTTTAAATGCATAGTTGCACCATGTACTAATATATGATGATGTTCATAGAGGTTTACAGCGTTTTTGTCTCCGTTTTTCAAGAAAATAGTGATTTTATAGTGGTTATTCCATCGATTTAGGGAGGATTATGAAGTTTTACTAAATTAATTGACAAAACAAATTATAACGATTTTCATATACCATGAAAAAGAGCTTAAAGACATTAATACAAATGTAGAAAGTGATTAGAAATTTTAAAACAACACTAAAGATTATAGGCTTCAATATATAGTTTATTTACCAAAACTCAATATTTTTGTAGGAGTTACACATAGATTTTGAGAAAATTTCAAAATATGACAATATTGTTTTAATGCTTAGTTGCATCCTGTACTATATATGATGATGTTCAAAGAGGTTTAAAACCTTTGTTGTCTCCGTTTTTAAAGAAAATAGTGATTTTATAGTGGTTATTCCATCGATTTAGGGAGTATTATGAAGTTTTACTAAATTAATGATAAAAAAATTATAACGATTTTCATATACCATGAAAGATCTAAAATACGTTAATACAAATGTAGAATGTGGTTAGAAATTTTAAAACAACACAAAAGATTATAGGCTTCAGTATATAAAGTATTTACCAAAAACTCATATTTTCGTAGGGGTTAGTTAACACAAATTTTGAAAAAAATTCAAAAAATACGACAATATTATTTTAATGCATAGTTGCATCATGCACTAACATATGATGATGTTCATAGAGGTTTACAGCCTTTGTTGTCTCCGTTTTTCAAGAAAATAGTGATTTTATAATGTTTTTCCATAGATTTAGAGAGTATTATGAAGTTTTACTAAATTAATTGATACAAAATTATAACGACGCTCATTTACCATGAAAAAGAGCTTAAAATACATTAATAAAACGTAGAATGTGGTTTGAAATTTTAAAACAACAATAAAGATTATAGGCTTCAGTATATAAAGTATTTTCCAAAACTCAATATTTTCGTAGGGTTAGTTAACACATAGATTTTGAGAAAATTTCAAAAATAAGAATATTGTTTTAATGCATAGTTGCATCATGCACTAACATATGATGATGTTCATAGAGGTTTACAGCCTTTGTTGTCTCCGTTTTTCAAGAAAATAGTGATTTTATAGTGGTTATTCCATCGTTTTAGGGAGTATTATGAAGTTTTACTAAATTAATTGATAAAAATTATAATGATTTCCACATACCATGAAAAAGAGCTTAAAATATATTAATAAAAATGTAAATGTGGTTAAAAATTTTAAACAACACAAAAGATTATAGGCTTCAGTATATAATGTATTTACAGAAAACTCAATATTTTCGTAGGGTTGTTAACACATAAATTTTGAGAAATTTCAAAAAATACGACAATATTTTTTAATGCATAGTTGCTTCCTGTACTAATATGATGATGGTCTAGAGGTTTGGAACATTTTTTGTCTCCATTTCTCTAAGAATAGCGATTTTATAATGATTAGTCCACTGATTTAAGGAGTATATGAAGTTTTACTAAATTAATTTATAAAAACAATTGAACGATGCTCATTTACCTTGAAAAGATTTAAGCATACATTAATACAAATGTAGAATATGGTTAGAAATTATAAAACAACACTAAAGATTATAGGCTTCTGTATATAAAGTATTTACCAAAAACTCATTATTTTTGTAGGGGAACACATAGATTTTGAGAAAATTTCAAAAAATCGACAATATTGTTTTAATGCATAGTGCATCCTTTACTAATATATGATGATGTCAAAGGGTTGGACCTTTTTTTTTGTCCATTTCTCTAAAGATATCGATTTTATAATGGCTAGTCAACTAATTTAGGGATTATATGAAGTTTTACTAAATTAATTTATAAAAACATTGAACGATGCTCATTTACCAAGAAAGAGATTTAAGCATACATTACCATGTATAATATGTTAGAAATTTTAAAACAAAAGTAAAGATAATAGGCTTCAGTATATAAAGTATTTACCAAAAACTCAATATTTTCGTAGGGGTTAACATATAGATTTTGAGAAAATTTCAAAAAATACGACAATATTGTTTTAATGCATAGTTGCATCCTGCACTAACATATGATGATGTTCATAGAGGTTTACAGCCTTTGTTGTCTCCGTTTTTCAAGAAAATAATGATTTTATAGTGGTTATTCCATCGTTTTAGGGAGTATTATGAAGTTTTACTAATTAATTGATAAAGAAATTATAGCGATTCTCATTTACCATGAAAAAGAGCATAAATACATTAATACAAATGTAGAATGTGGTTAGAAATTTTAAAACAACACTAAAGATTATAGGCTTCTGTATATAAGGTATTTACCACAAACTCAATATTTTCGTAAGGATTAACACATAATTTTGAGAAAATTTCAAAAAATACGACAATATTGTTTTAATGCATAGTTGCATCCTGCACTAACATATGATGATGTTCAAAGTTTGGAACCTTTTTTGTCTCAGTTTTTCAGAAAATAGTGATTTTATAGTGGTTATTCCATCGATTTAGGAGTATTATGAAGTTTTACTAAATTAATTGATAAAAATTATAACGATTTTCATATATCATGAAAAAGAGCTTAAAATATTAATACAAATGTAGAATGTGGTTAGAAATTTTAAAACAACACTAAAGATTATAGGCTTCAGTATATAAAGTATTTACCAAAAACTCAATATTTTCGTAGGGGTTAGTTAACACATAGATTTTGAGAAAAATTTCAAAAATACGACAATATTGTTTTAATGCATAATTGCATCATGTACTAATATATGATGATGTTCATAGAGGTTTACAGCCTTTTGTCTCCCGTTTTCAAGAAAATAGTGATTTTATAGTGGTTATTCATTCGATTTAGGGAGTATATGAAGTTTTACTAATTAATTTATAAAACCATTGAACGATGCTCATATAAAAATGTAGAATATGGTTAGAAATTTTAAAACAACACTAAAGATTATAGGCTTCAGTATATAAAGTGTTTACCAAAAACTCAATATTTTGTAAAGCACATAGATTTTGAGAAAATTTCAAAAAACACGACAATATTGTTTTAATGCATATGTTGTCTGCACTAACATATATGATGTTTCATAGAGGTTTACAGCCTTTGCTGTCTCCGTTTTTCAAGAAAATAGTGATTTTATAGTGGTTATTTCATCGATTTACGAGTATTATGAAGTTTTATTAAATTAATTGATAAAAAATTATAACGATTTCCATATACCATGAAAAAGAGCTTAAATACGTTACTACAAATGTAAAATGTGGTTAGAAATTTTAAAACAACACAAAAGATTATAGGCTTCAATATATAAAGTATTTACCAAAAACTCAATATTTTCGTTGAGGTTAAACACATAGATTTTGAGAAAATTTCAAAAAATTCGACAGTATTATTTTAATGCACAGTTGCATCCTGCTCTAACATATGATGATGTTCAAGATGTTTAAACATTTGTTTTCTCCGTTTTTCAAGAAAAAGTGATTTTATAGTGGTTATTCCATCGATTTAGGGAGTATTATGAACTTTTACTACTGAATTAATTTATAAAAACAATTGAACGATGCTCATTTACCATGAAAAGAGTTTAGCATACATTTATAAAAATGTAGAATGTGGTTAGAAATTTAAAAACAACACTAAAGATTATAGGCTTCAGTATATAAAGTGTTTACCAAAAACTCAATATTTTCGTAGGGTTAACACATAGATTTTGAGAAAATTTTAAAAATACGACAATATTGTTTTAATTCATAGTTGCATCCTGTACTGATATATGATATGGTCAAAGAGTTGGACAGCCTTTTGTCTCCATTTCTTTAGAAAATAGTGATTTTGTAGTGGTTAGTCCACTAATTTAGGGAGTATATGAAGTTTTACTAAATTATTTATAAAAACAATTGAACGATCATTTACCATGAAAGATAGTTAAGCATACATTAATACAAATGTATAATATGGTTAGAAATTTTAAAACAACAGTAAAGAAAATAGGCTTCGGTATATAAAGTATTTACCAAAAACTCAATATTTTCTCAAAACACATAGATTTTGAGAAAATTTCAAAAATACGACAATATTGTTTCAATGCATAATTGCATCTGCACTAACATATGATGATGTTCATAGAGGTTTACAGCCTTTGTTTTCTCCATTTTCAAGAACTACAGTAGTTATTCCATCGATTTAGGGAGTATTATGAAGTTTTACTAAATTAATTGATAAAAAAAATTATGATGATTTCCGCATACCATGAAAAAAGCTTAAAATACATTAATACAAATGTAGAATATGGTTAGAAATTTTAAAACAACACTAAAGATTATAGGCTTCAGTATATAAAGTATTTACCAAAAACTCAATATTTTTGTAGGGGTTATTTAACACATAGATTTTGAGAAAATTTCAAAAAATACGACAGTATTGTTTTAATGCATATTGCATCCTGCACTAATATATGATGATGTTCATAGAGGTTTACACAGCCTTTGTCGTCTCCGTTTTTCAAGAAAATAGTGATTTTTAGTGGTTATTCATCGATTTAGGGAGTATTGAAGTTTTACTAAATTAATTTATAAAACAATTGAACGATGCTCATTAATAAAAATGTAGAAATGGTTAGAAATTTTAAAACAACACTAAAGATTATAGGCTTCAGTATATAAAGTGTTTACCAAAAACTCAATATTTTCTCAAAGCACATAGATTTTGAGAAAATTTCAAAAAACGACAATATTGTTTTAATGCATAGTTGTCTGCACTAACATATGATGATGTTCATAGAGGTTTACAGCCTTTGTTGTCTCCGTTTTTCAAGAAATAGTGATTTTATAGTGGTTATTCCATCGATTTAGGGAGTATTATGAAGTTTTACTAAATTAATTGATAAAAAATTATAACGATTTCCATATACCATGAAAAAGAGCTTAAATACATTAATACAAATGTAAAATGTGGTTAGAAATTTAAAACAACACAAAGATTATAGGCTTCAATATAATATTTACCAAAAACTCAATATTTCGTTGGGGTTAAACACATAGATTTTGAGAAAATTTCAAAAAATTCGACAGTATTGTTTTAATGCATAGTTGCATCCTGCTCTAACATATGATGATGTTCAAAGATGTTTAAAACCTTTGTTTCTCTCCGTTTTTCAAGAAAAAGTGATTTTATAGTGGTTATTCCATCGATTTAGGGAGTATTATGAAGTTTTACTGAATTATTTATAAAAAAATTGAACGATTTTCATTTACCATGAAAAAGAGTTTAGCAATACATTATACAAATGTAGAATGTGGTTAGAAATTTTAAAACAACACTAAAGATTATAGGCTTCAGTATATAAAGTATTTACCAAAACTCAATATTTTCGTAGGGGTTAACACATAGATTTTGAGAAAATTTTAAAAAATACGACAATATTGTTTTAATGCATAGTTGCATCCTGTACTGATATATGATGATGGTCATAGAGTTTAACATTTTTTGTCTCCATTTTTTTAGAAAATAGTGATTTTTAGTGGTTAGTCCACTAATTTAGGGAGTATTATGAAGTTTTACTAAATTAATTTATAAAAACAATTGAACGATGCTCATTTACCATGAAAATAGTTAAGCATACATTAATACAAATGTATAATATGGTTAGAATTTTAAAAACAACAGTAAAGAAAATAGGCTTCAGTAATATAAAGTATTTACCAAAAACTCAATATTTTCTCAAACACATAGATTTTGAGAAAATTTCAAAAAATACGACAATATTGTTTAATGCATAGTTGCATTCTGCACTAACATATGATGATGTTCATAGAGGTTTACAGCCTTTGTTGTCTCCGTTTTCAAGAAAACAGTAGTTATTCCATCGATTCAGGGAGTATTATGAAGTTTTACTAAATTAATTGATAAAAAAAATTATAATGATTCCGCATACCATGAAAAAAAGCTTAAAATACATTAATACAAATGTAGAATGTGGTTAGAAATTTTAAAACAACACTAAAGATTATAGGCTTCAGTATATAAAGTATTTACCAAAAACTCAATATTTTCGTAGGGGTTATTTAACACATAGATTTTGAGAAAATTTCAAAAAATACGACAGTATTGTTTTAATGCATATTTGCATCCTGCACTAATATATGATGATGTTCATAGAGGTTTACAGCCTTTGTCGTCTCCGTTTTTCAAGAAAATAGTGATTTTATAGTGGTTATTCCATCAATATATGGAGGATTATGAAGTTTTACTAAATTAATTGATAAAAAAAATTATAACGATTTTCATATACCATGAAAAAGAGCTTCAAATACATTAATACAAATGTATAATGTGGTTAGAAATTTTAAAACACCACTAAAGGTTATAGGCTTCAGTATATAAAGTATTTACCAAAAACGCAATATTTTCGTAGGGGTTAGTTAACACATAGATTTTGAGAAAATTTCAAAAGAGACGACAGTATTGTTTTAATGCATAGTTGCATCCTACACTAACATATGATGATGTTCATAGAGGTTTACAGCCTTTGTTGTCTCCGTTTTTCAAGAAAATAGTGATTTTATAGTGGTTATTCCATCGATTTAGGGAGTATTATGAGATTTTACTAAATTAATTGATAAAGAAATTATAATGTTGCTCATTTACCATGAAAAAGAGCTTAACATACATTAATAAAAATGTAGAATGTGGTTAGAAATTTTAAAAACAACAATAAAGATTATAGGCTTCAGTATATAATGTATTTACCAAAAACTCAATATTTTCGTAGGGGTTAACACATAGATTTTGAGAAAATTTCAAAAATAAGACAATATTGTTTTAATGCATAGTTGCATTCTGTACAATATATGATGATGTTCATAGAGGTTTACAGCCTTTGTTGTCTCCGTTTTTTAAGAAATAGTGATTTTATAGTGGTTATTCCATCGATTTAGGGAGGATTATGAAGTTTTACTAAATTAATTGATAAAAAAAATCATAACGATTTTTATATACCATGAAAAAGAGCTTAAAATACATGAATACATGTAGAATGTGGTTAGTAATTTTAAAACAACACTAAAGATTATAGGCTTCAGTATAAAAAGTATTTACCAAAAACTCAATATTTTCGTAGGGGTTAGTTAACACATAGATTTTGAGAAAATTTCAAAAAATACGACAATATTGTTTTAATGCTAGTTGCATCCTGCACTAACATATGATGATGTTCAAGAGGTTTAAAACCTTTGTTGTCTCCGTTTTTCAAGAAAATAGTGATTTTATAGTGGTTATTCCATCGATTTAGGGAGTATTATGAAGTTTTACTAAATTAATTGATAAAAAATTATATCGATTTTCATATACCATGAAAAGAGCTTAAAATACATTAATACAAATGTAGAATGTGGTTAGAAATTTTAAAACAACACTAAAGATTATAGGCTTCAGTATAAAAGTATTTACCAAAAACTCAATATTTTCGTATAGGTTAGTTAACACATAGATTTTGAAAAATTTCCAAAATTACGACAATATTGTTTAATGCATAGTTGCATCCTGCACTAACATATGATGATGTTCATAGAGGTTTACAGCCTTTGTTGTCTCCGTTTTTCAAGAAAATAGTGATTTTATAGTGGTTATTCCATCGTTTAGGGAGTATTATGAAGTTTTACTAAATTAATTGATAAACCAATTATAACGATTTCACATACCATGAAAAAGAGCTTAAAAATATTAATACAAATGTAAAATGTGGTTAGAAATTTTAAAACAACACAAAAGATTATAGGCTTCAGTATATAATGTATTTACCAAAAACTCAATATTTTCGTAGGGGTTGTTAACACATAGATTTTGAGAAATTTCAAAAATAAGACAATATTTTTTTAATGCATAGTTGCTTCCTGTACTAATATATGATGATGTTCTAAGAGGTTTACAACCTTTTTGTCTCCGTTTTTCTAAGAATAGTGATTTTATAGTGGTTATTCCATAATTTAGGAGTATTATGAAGTTTTACTAAATTAATTGATAAAAAAATTAACGATTTTCATTACCATGAAAAGATTTTAAGCATACATTAATACAAATGTAGAATGTGGTTAGAAATTTTAAAACAACACTAAAGATTATAGGCTTCAGTATATTAAGTATTTACCAAAAACTCAATATTTTCGTAGGGACACATAGATTTTGAGAAAATTTCAAAAATACGACAATATTGTTTTAATGCATAGTTGCATCCTGCACTAATATATGATGATGTTCATAGAGGTTTACAGCCTTTGTTGTCTCCGTTTTTCAGAAAATAGTGATTTTATAGTGGTTATTCCATCGATTTAGGGAGTATTATGAAGTTTTAAAATTAATTGATAAAAAATTATAATGTTGCTCATTTACCATGAAAAAGAGCTTAAAATACATTAATACAAATGTAAATGTGGTTAGAAATTTTAAAACAACACTAAAGATTATAGGCTTCAGTATATAATGTATTTACCAAAAACTAAATATTTTCGTAGGGGGTTAACACATAGATTTTGAGAAAATTTCAAAAAATACGACAATATTGTTTTAATGCATAGTTGCATCCTGTACTAATATATGATGATGTTCATAGAGGTTTACAGCCTTTGTTGTCTCCGTTTTCAGAAAATAGTGATTTTATAGTGGTTATTCCATCGATTTAGGGAATTATGAAGTTTTACTAAATTAATTGACAAAAAAATTATAACGATTTTCAGATACCATGAAAAAGAGCTTAAATACTTAATACAAATGTAGAATGTGGTTAAAATTTAAAACAACTAAAGATTATAGCCTTCTATATAGTTTATTTACCAAAAACTCAATATTTTTGTAGGGGTTACACATATTTTGAGAAAATTTCAAAAATATGACAATATTGTTTTAATGCTTAGTTGCATCATGTAGTAATATATGATGATGTTCAAAGTGGTTTAAAACCTTTGCTGTCTCCATTTTTCAAGAAAATAGTGATTTTATAGTGGTTATTCCATCGATTTAGGGAGTATTATGAAATTTTACTAAATTAATTGATAAAAAATTATAACGATTTTCATATACCATGAAAAGATCTTAAATACGTTAATACAAATGTAGAATGTGGTTAGAAATTTTAAAACAACACTAAAGATTATAGGCTTCATTATATAAAGTATTTACCAAAAACTCAATATTCTCGTAGGGGTTAGTTAACACATAGATTTTGAAAAATTTTCAAAAATACGACAATATTATTTTAATGCAGAGTTGCATCTTGCACTAACATATGATGATGTTCATAGAGGTTTACAACAGCCTTGTTGTCTCCGTTTTTCAAGAAAATAGTGATTTTATAATAGTTTTTCCATAGATTTAGGGAGTATTATGAAGTTTTACTAAATTAACTGATACAAAAATTATAACGACGCTCATTTACCATGAAAAAGAGCTTAAAATACATTAATACAACGTAGAATGTGGTTTGAAATTTTAAAACAACAATAAAGATTATAGGCTTCAGTATATAAAGTATTTTCCAAAAACTCAATATTTTCGTAGGGTTAGTTTACACATAGATTTTGAGAAAATTTCAAAAAATACGACAATATTGTTTTAATGCATAGTTGCATCTTGCACTAACATATGATGATGTTCATTGAGGTTTACAGCCTTTGTTGTCTCCGTTTTTAAGAAAATAATGATTTTATAGTGGTTATTCCATCGTTTTAGGGAGTATTATGAAGTTTTACTAAATTAATTGATAAACCAATTATAATGATTTCCACATACCATGAAAAAGAGCTTAAAATATATTAATACAAATGTAAAATGTGGTTAAAATTTTAAAACAACACAAAAAGATTATAGGCTTCAGTATATAATGTATTTACAGAAAACTCAATATTTTCGTAGGGGTTGTTAACACATAGATTTTGAGAAAATTTCAAAAAATACGACATATTTTTTTTAATGCATAGTTGCTTCCTGTACTAATATATGATGATGTTCAAGAGGTTTACAGCCTTTGTTGTCTCCGCTTTTCAAGAAAATAGTGATTTTATAGTGGTTATTCCATCGATTTAGGGAGTATTATGAGATTTTTACAAACTTAATTGATAAAAAAATTATAATGTTGCTCATTTACCATGAAAAAGAGCTTAAAATACATTAATACAAATGTAGAATGTGGTTAGAAATTTTAAAACAACAATAAAGATTATAGGCTTCAGTATATAAAGTTTTTACCAAAAACTAAATATTTTCGTAGGGGTTAACACATAGATTTTGAGAAAATTTCAAAAATACGACAATATTGTTTTAATGCATAGTTGCATCATCCTGCACTAACATATGATGACGTTCATAGAGGTTTACTGCCTTTGTTGTCTCCGTTTTTCAAGAAAATAGTGATTTTATAGTGGTTATTCCATCGATTTAGGGAGGATTATGGAGTTTTACTAAATTAATTGATAAAAAAATTATAACGATTTTCATATACCATGAAAAAGAGCTTAGAATACATTAATAAAAATGTAGAATGTGGTTAGAAATTTTAAAACAACACTAAAGATTATAAGCTTCAGTATATAAAGTATTTAACAAAACTCAATATTTTCGTAGGGGTTAGTTAACACATAGATTTTGAGAAAATTTCAAAAAATACGACAATATTGTTTTAATGCATAGTTGCATCCTGCACTAACAAATGATGATGTTCATTGAGGTTTACAGCCTTTGTTGTCTCCGTTTTTCAAGAAAATAGTGATTTTATAGTGGTTATTCCATCGATTTAGAGAGTATTATGAAGTTTTACTAAATTAATTGATAAAAAAAAAATTAAATGTTGCTCATTTACCATGAAAAAGAGCTTAAAATACATTAATACAAATGTAAATGTGGTTAGAAATTTTAAAACACACTAAATATTATAGGCTTCAGTATATAATGTATTTACCAAAAACTAAATATTTTCGTAGGGGGGCTAAACACATAGATTTTGAGAAAATTTCAAAAAATACGACAATATTGTTTTAATGCATAGCTTGCACCATGTACTAATATATGATGATGTTCATAGAGGTTTACAGCCTTTGTTGTCTCCGTTTTTCAAGAAAATAGTGATTATATAGTGGTTATTCTATCGATTTAGGGAGGATTATGAAGATTTACTAAATTAATTGACAAAAAAAATTATAACGATTTTCATATACCATGAAAAAGAGCTTAAAATACATTAATACAAATGTAGAATGTGTTTAGAAATTTTAAAACAACAATAAAATTATAGGCTTCAATATATAGTTTATTTACCAAAAACTCAATATATTTGTAGGGGTTACACATAGATTTTGAGAAAATTTCAAAAATATGACAATATTGTTTTAATGCTTAGTTGCATCCTGTACTAATATATGATGATGGTTAAAGAGGTTTGGAACATTTTTTTGTCTTCATTTCTCTAGAAAATAGCGATTTTATAACGGTTAGTCCACTAATTTAGAGAGTATATGAAGTGTTACTAAATTAATTTATAAAAACCATTGAACGATGCTCATTTACCTTGAAAGAGAGTTAAGCATACATTAATACAAATGTATAATATGGTTAGAAATTTTAAAACAACAGTAAAGATAATAGGCTTTAGTATATAAAGTATTTACCAAAACCCTATATTTTCGTAGGGACACATAGATTTTGAGAAAAAATTCAGAAATACGACAATATTGTTTAATGCATAGTTGCATCCTGCAGTAACATATGATGATGTTCATAGAGGTTTACAGCCTTTGTTGTCTCCGTTTTTCAAAAAAATAGTGATTTTATAGTGGTTATTCCATCGATTTAGGGAATTTTATGAAGTTTTACTTAATTAGTTGATAAAAAAATTATAACGATGCTCAATTACCATGAAAAAGAGCTTAAAATACATTAATACAAATGTAGAATGTAGTTAGAAATTTTAAAACAACACTAAAGATTATAGGCTTCGGTATATAATGTATTTACCAAAACCTCAATATTTTCGTAGGGGACGCATAGATTTTGAGAAAATTTCAAAAAATACGACAATATCATTTTAATGCATAGTTGCATCACGTACTAATATATGATGATGGTCAAAGAGGTTTGAAACTTTTTTTTGTCTCCATTTCTCTAGAAAATAGCGATTTTATAATGGTTAGTCCACTAATTTAGGGAGTATAAGGAGTTTTACTAAATTAATTTATAAAAATAATTGAACGATGCTCATTTACCATGAAAAAGAGTTAAGCATACATTAATACAAATGTATAATATGGTTAGAAATTTTAAAACAACAGTAAATATAATAGGCTTTAGTATATAAAGTATTTACCAAAAACTCAATATTTTTGTAGGGGTTAACACATAGATTTAGAGAAAATTTCAAAATATACGACAATATTGTTTTAATGCATAGTTGCATCCTGCACTAACATATGATGATGTTCATAGAGGTTTACATCTTTTGTTATCTCCGTTTTTCAAGAAAATAGTGATTTTATAGTGGTTATTCCATCGTTTTAGGAAGTATTATGAAGTTTTCTTAAATTAATTGATAAAAATTATAGCGATGCTCATTTACCATGAAAAATAGCATAAAATACATTAATACAAATGTAGAATGTGGTTGTAAATTTTGAAACAACACTAAAGATTATAGGCTTCAGTATATAATGTATTTACCAAAACTCAATATTTTTGTAAGGATTAACATATAGATTTTGTGAAAATTTCAAAAAATACGACAATATTGTTTTAATGCACAGTTTCATCCTGCACTAACATATGATGTGTTCAAAGAGGTTTAAAACCTTTGCTTTCTCCGTTTTTCAAGAAAATAGTGATTTTATAGTGGTTATTCCATCGATTTAGGGAGTATTATGAAATTTTACGAAATTAATTGATAAAAAAATTATAACGATTTTCATATACCATGAAAAAGATCTTAAAATACATTAATACAAATGTAGAATGTGGTTAGAAATTTTAAAAAACACACTAAAGATTATAGGCTTTCAGTATATAAAGTATTTACCAAAAACTCAATATTTTCGTAGGGGTTAGTTAACATATATTTTGAAACCAAATTCAAAAAATACGACAATATTGTTTTAATGCATAGTTGCATCATTCACTAACATATTATGATGTTCATAGAGGTTTAGAGCCTTTGTTGTCTCCGTTTTTCAAGAAAATAGTGATTTTATAATGGTTTTTCCATAGATGTAGGGAGTATTATGAAGTTTTACTAAATTAATTGATACAAAAATTATAACGACGCTCATTTACCATGAAAGAGAGCTTAAAATACATTAATACAAACGTAGAATGTTGTTTGAAATTTTAAAACAACAATAAAGATTATAGGCTTCAGTATATAAAGTATTTTCCAAAAACCCCAATATTTTCGTAGGGGTTAGTTAACACATAGATTTTGAGAAAATTTCAAAAAATACGACAATATTGTTTTAATGCATAGTTACACTTTTTTACAAAAACTCAATATTTTCGTAGGGGTTAGTTAACACATAAATTTTGAGAAAATTTCAAAAAATACGACAATATTTTTTTATGCATAGTTGCATCCTGCACTAACATATGATGATGTTCATAGAGGTTTACTGCCTTTGTTATCTCCGTTTTTCAAGAAAATAGTGATTTATAGTGGTTATTCCATCGATTTAGGGAGGATTATGAAGTTTTACTAAATTAATTGATAAAAAAATAATAACGATTTTCATATACCATGAAAAAGAGCTTAGAATACATTAATAAAAATGTAGAATGTGGTTAGAAATTTTAAAATAACACTAAAGATTATAAGCTTCAGTATATAATGTATTTACAGATTCGTAGGGATTAGTTAACACATAGATTTTGAGAAAATTTCAAAAATACGGCAATATTTTTTTAATGCATAATTCCTTCCTGTACTATTATATGATGATGGTCTAAGAGGTTTGGAACATTTTTTGTCTCCATTTCTCTAGAGAATAGCGATTTTATAATGATTACTCCACTAATTTAAGGAGTATATGAAGTTTTACTAAATTAATTTATAAAAACAATTGAACATGCTCATTTACCTTGAAAGAGATTTAAGCATACATTAATACAAATGTAGAATATGGTTAGAAATTTTAAAACAACACTAAAGATTATAGGTTTCAATATATAAAGTATTTACCAAAACTCAATATTTTCGTAGGGGAACACATAGATTTTGAGAAAATTTCAAAAAATACGACAATATTATTTTAATGCATAGTTGCATCCTTTACTAATATATGATGATGGTCAAAGAGGTTTGGAACATTTTTTTGTGTCCATTTCTCTAGATAATATCGATTTTATAATGGTTATTCCACTAATTTAGGGAGTAGAAGTTTTACTAAATTAATTTATAAAAACAATTGAACGATGCTCATTTACCATGAAAGAGATTTAATCATACATTAATACAAATGTATAATATGGTTAGAAATTTTAAAACAAAAGTAAAGATAATAGGCTTCAGTATATAAAATATTTACCAAAACTCAGTATTTTCGTAGGGGAACACATAGATTTTGAGAAAATTTCAAAAAAACGACAATATTATTTTAATGCATAGTTGCATCTTTTACTAATATATGATGATGGTCAAAGAGGTTTGGAACATTTTTTTGTCTCCATTTCTCTAGAGAATAGCAATTTTGTAATGGCTAGTCCACTAATTTAGGGAGTATATGAAGTTTTACTAAATTAATTTATAAAAACAATTGAACGATGCTCATTTACCATGAAAGAGATTTAAGCATACATTAATACAAATGTATAATATGGCTAGAAATTTTAAAACAAAAGTAAAGATAATAGGCTTCAGTATATAAAATATTTACCAAAAACTCAATATTTTCGTAGGGGGGTTACCATATAGATTTTGAGAAAATTTTAAAAAATACGACAATATTTTTTTAATGCATAGTTGCATCCTGCACTAACATATGATGATGTCCATAGAGGTTTACAGCATTTGTTGTCTCCATTTTTCAAGAAACTAGTGATTTTATAGTGGTTATTCCATCGTTTTAGAGAGTATTATGAAGTTTTACTAAATTAATTGATAAAGAAATTATAACGATTTCCATATACAATGAAAAATAATAGGCTTCTGTATATAAAGTATTGACCAAAAACTCAATATTTTCGTAGGGGTTAATACAGATTTTGAGAAAATTTCAAAAAATATGACAATATTTCTTTAATGCATAATTGCATCATGTACTAATATATGATGATGGTCAAAGTGGTTTGGAACATTTTTTGTCTACATTTTTTTAGAGAATAACAATTTTATAATGGTTAGTCCACTAATTTAGGGAGTATATGAAGTTTTACTAAATTAATTTATAAAAACAATTGAACGATGCTCATTTACCATGAAAGAGAGTTTAGCATACATTAATAAAAATGTAGAATATGGTTAGAAATTTTAAAACAACACTAAATATTATAGGCTTCAGTATATAAAGTATTTACCAAAAACTCAATATTTTCGTAGGGGTTAAAACACATAGATTTTGAGTAAATTTCAAAAAATACAAAAATATTGTTTTAATGCATAGTTGCATCATGCACTAACATATGATGATGTTCAAATAAGTTTGGAGCATTTTTTGTCTCTGTTTTTCAAGAAAATAGTGATTTTATAGTGGTTATTCCATCGATTTAGGGAGTATTATGAAGTTTCACTAAATTAATTGATAAAAAATTATAATGATTCTCATATACCATGAAATAGAGCTTAAAATACATTACTACAAATGTAGAATGTGGTTAGAAATTTTAAAACAACACTAAAGATTATAGGCTTCATTATATAATGTATTTACCAAAAACTCAATATTTTCGTAGGGGGTTAACACATAGATTTGAAAAAATTTCAAAAAATACGAAAATATTGTTTTAATGCATAATTGCATCTTTTACTAATATATGATGGTCAAAGAAGTTTGGAACATTTTTTTTGTCTCCATGGAATATATAACTCCGCTGAACTTTTTAGTTTATCATGGAATATATGACAAAATGTTCTAAACTAAACTTGCCATTGAAAAACGTGAAGATGGCATATTTGTGTTGTGTTTGACGAGATTAAGGTAATATGGTAAATAGAAGTAGTTTAGCTTATTCACAATTTCTAGAATTATTTTCCCGTGCTGGGCTGAGACACTAGTTAGATTTTTAATGAGTCTTAGAATTTTTAAATCTAGTGTTATTGGTTTATAGATTCTCACATTCTCCTTAAAATCTAGTGTTATTGATTGATGATTCTATAATTCTATGTAGAACCATTTGTTATTCAAAAAGTTTAGATTTTAATGATTCTATAAATCTATTAAAGTAAGTGCTATTGAAAATTGAATTCTTAGCATTTTAATTCACAAAACAAGATTTTGAGAATACTATATGTGTTCCCTTGAATTCTTAGAATCATTACATTACTTTACTTTCATAAATTTTCACAATATACAAAGTTTTCTACAATTGTTTCCAAATTTAACAAATCTCTCAATTTTTAAAGTCAACAAATTCTATAGAAATCTAAGTTCCACTAACACCCTTAAGCAATAACTAGACCCTGATCCGCGCGCCAGCGCGGATATGAATTTTCAGTTTTTAATTATTTATTTTATTAAATGATGTATTTGTAATATTCGTTCATATTATATTCATTAAGTAAATATTTTTTTGCATCTTAAACTATTTATTTTTTTACGAATGTGTGATATCATATAAAAAATATTTAAAAAATGAGTATAGAGTTAATTAGATAATTTTAAAAACAGAAATTTTTCTTTCGTGTGCGATATCATATAAATAATGATCCACCCGTTAACAAATCATGATTATTTTATGTGTAATTTTTTTTTTTTGACCATTTCCTTAAAACTATATTTAATTTTACATATTTTAATTAGAATATTTTAAATATCTTTACCTTTTTATTTGAAATGCAACTCAATATTTTTTTAACAATCATAACAAAATATTTAAAAAATATTTTGAGAATTTGTTTGAAAAATGAAAATTACATTTTAAATTAAAATTATCCTAAAATATGATAAGTTTTGATGTAAACGAAAACTCAAATTATGTCAAAAATAATGATATTCAATGATAATAACAATTTTAATTGATTATTTAAAAAAAATACATTTACAAAAATATTTTTGAAAGAAAATTCTTTTATCTTTCAAATATAAAATGAAAATATTATAATTAAATAATAAAAAATATAAATAAAAACCATAAATTTAGCAATGACAACTGAGTTATATTATGCTAAAATTTTCTTTCTAACAATTTATCAAATGAAAAATGAGTTATAAGAAAATAATACCATATAATTTTTAAAAACATAGTCATTCTTAAATATTTTTTGAATAAATAATTATTTTTAAATTTAATCAACTGAAAATAATATCCGTACAATTGTGTGAGTCAAATTCTAGTTTTATTGATGCATGTTATATATTAGTGCTGCATGTTTTAGGTAACATTTTAATGATGCACATTTTTAAATTCTTCATTATTAAAATTATGCACGTAAGGATAACTCATGATTTTTTTTTGTTGATTAAATGACATTATGTTCAAATTTATTTAAGGATATTTCATTAAGGTAACTGAAAAAGACAAACAATAAAATAGAAAGTTTAAATTCATTTAAGCATATTTCATTAATGTAACTGAAAAACAAGTAATAATTAACAAATTCTATAGAAATCTAAGTTCCACTAACACCCTTAAGCAATAATTAAGATGGTTCACATTTCACAAGCAACTCCGATTATGAGTGGTTTAAAAATGAGTCTAAGAATTTTAGATTACTAATATTCATGGAAAATATTACCAATTCTTTTAAATAAATTTTAGCCTTAGGTTTTGTAACTTTAAGGTTTTAAGATATAGAAAATTAATTATATGATAGTTTGAAAGCAGAATTGACCATGCTCTAACCGATAGCTAAACAACCCATGAGTTCAAAACAAAACCACACAACAAACAATACAATCAAGACAGGGTTTAAAAGGCGCAATAAAAAAATCAAGTCATTATTTAGCAGAGAACTACTATTCAGAATATATTCAGAAAACATTAAACAAGTAATGCAACTATTCAGAAAATGTATTCAGAATACTTTAAAGAAAGGAAATGTTGAAACTGGAATTCAAATAATGCTATTAAATAAATACACCACGATTCAATAGATTTTTAAATATCATAGAGGCAAGGACATACACTAGTATCATACCAAATATATTTTTGATCATCGTGATAGCATATTTACAGAGTATGATACATAAATCATATATGAATGATGATGCATAATGTCGTAATTGCTCACACATCAAAATTTAACAATAAAATTGCAAGAACATGATGCATAATGCAGAATGTATTGTAAGAACAAAATGCAGAATATATGACGTGATGCATAATGTGCATACACCAACCGAAGTTTATGCATAATGTAAAATGCAAGACGCTCATACAACAAGAATGTCATGATTGCTCAAACATCCAAATTTAACTATAAGATTGCAAGAACATGATGCAAAATGCAAAATGCATTGTAAAATGCAAAGTGCGGAAGTGTATAAGAGGTGATGCAGATGGAACATACAACAACCAAAATTAATGCATAATGTAAAATGTAAGACGCTCATACAACAACCAAAATTTAATTATAAAACTGTCCAAGAGGAAATCAAAGGGTTCAATGGATAACCCAGAGAGTTTATGGAGTTAAGCAAACAAAAACCACAAACTACATGAGACACAACTAATTACAAAGAGGTTTGAAAAGCATATACCTGTCGCAGAAGTCTGATACACTTGGAATGTCCTCAGAATCTCTAACGATTTGAACACCTTCTGAAGCACAAACCTGAGGGAAATTAAAAAGTAATTAGTCTTTAGATCAAGTAGTATGCCCCTTGCTTACCTCTGTGAATCTGTCTGAAGACTTTTAACCGATATTGTCTATGTCTAGAGATTTTATAAGCCGTGGGTAGTTCAGTCAAGAATCTGTTTTCAGTTTGTAGTCTGTCTTAAGAGTTTCTTGTCGTTAAACTCCATCTCTCATTCAAGTAACTGAAAAAACAGATTTGAGTCGAGTCAAGCCGTGGGTAAGTAAAGTCTTTTGTCTTTAAACCATAAGAGTCGTGTGGTGTGTATTCTTTTGTCTTTAAGACTATTGAGCCTTGTGGCTCTTATTTGCCATACTTCAGTGACTTGTTCTAAGAAGCTACTCGTTTATTCCACCAAGCAAGCCTCCAAAATGTCCCCCTCAGTTTATTTCATCAAGTAAACCTCCAAACTGTGCCATTGTCACTGAATCTGTCTAAAGAATCTTAACCGATAGGTGTCTTTGTCTATAGACTTTTCTTATAAGACGTGGATAAGTAAGTAAGCACTTACTTTCAAGAATCTGTTTTCAGTTTAAAGTCTTTGTCTTAAGACTTTATCAAACCATTGATCCATTTGTCATCCCTTTTAATATCTGAAAACAGATTTGAGTCAAGCCGTGGGTAAGTAAAGTCTTTTGGCTTTAAGACTATTGAGCCGAGTGGGACTGTCATTGAATCTGTCTAAAGACAAAGAATTTTATAAGCCGTGGGTGCAATAAAAAATCTGTTTTCAGTTTGTAGTCTTTTTGTCTTTAAGACTTTCTCAAACCATTGGGTCTTTGGATTCATTCCCTTAAACAGATTTTTGAGTCAAGCCGTGGGTAAGTTAAGTCTTTTTTGTCATTAAGACGATAGAGTCGTGTGGTATTATTTGCAAACCCGTAATGACATGTTCTAAGCCGCTGGTCGTTAATATTCATCCAGTCTCTAAAACTCCCCCCATTGTCATTGTAATGTTCCATCCAAAAAGTCTTTTCACCGAACCATTGTCTACTTTTGTAAGCCGTGGGTAATACAGTCAAGAATCTGTTTACAGTTCTTAAGTCTTTTGTCTTAAGACTTTCTCAAACTGTTGGTCGTAAAATCCATCCAACTCAAAGAACTGAAAACAGATTTGAACCAAGCCGTGGGTAAGTAAAGTCTTTTGTCTTAAGACTAGAGCCGAGTGGGTCTTATAGAGACGAGAGGTCTTTTGTCTACTTTTGTAAGCCGGGGTAATACAGTCAAGAATCTGTTTTCAGTTCTTAAGTCTTTTGTCTTAGACTTTCTCAAACCGTCCAATTCAAGAACTGAAAACAGATTTGAACTAAGCCGTGGGTAAGTAAAGTCTTTTGTCTTAAAGATATAAAGAGCCGAGTGGGTCTTATTTGCCATCCCCTAACATACAATGCACTACCAACCCAATATCATCGGTCCAATTAACAATCTTGCTAGGGGATGGTCTTATAGAGGCAGCAATGGGACAATGTTCCCAAACAAGAATCTGGCAGAACACTATTAGGTTAGTGTCTGCCTATGATCTTTTTTGGGTTTCAAGTGAAAAACAAAAAAAAACAAAAACTTCAAAAAAACCAAAAAAAAAACAAAGCTTGATCTCAAAATCCCCAAAACATGAAAGAAAGAAGGAATCTTAAAACGAAAACCGAAAATAAATCATCAAAAACAAAACGGGAAACTCTAATTACAACTTAAAACTCGAGCCAACGGAAACAAATTAAAAGCAAATCGCGAAAGCATTTAGAAACCCTAAAATAGACAAACTTTGAAGCCCTACAAATCAAAAAGGGCAAGTAAACGACTCTCTGTTTAATCGATTTACAGCGATCGAAACACTTACATATCTGGCGAGAAAGTAAACGACTCTCTGTTTGTTTCTGGAAGAGAAAGACGAGTGAAAGGAGAGAGCAAATACGAAAAAGGTTTCGTTCGAGAACTCGCGTCGTCTCCTAAGGGTTATATAGAGTCGACTTCAATGTTCCTTTGGGAAAAAAAAGGGAAAGAAAGAAAGAAAGAAGTGCTTTGATAAACACGCGTTTCCCCTAACGGTTATATTCTAATTCAGTCGGTGGATTTTGTAATCCAACCGGTCCTCAATTCTTACAATACCAACATATACCGAACCGGTTCTTTTTCCACGTTATCTAAATATTAACACACGGCGCCGTTATGTTTGTAATTTGGCAGCTTCCATTTTTTTCTATTTTTTTTCTTATATCTATCCTTCTATAATATAATAGTTGAGTTCTTTTTTTTTTTTTTTTTTTTTTTTTTTTTTCGTCGAGTTCTTTATAACAACATGTTCGATGTAATTTATGTTCCATGTAATATGTTACATTGATTTGATATTAATAAAGTTATGATGTTATAACAAAAAAGGTCCAGATGTGCATCTTTGTGATGTTCTTTTTATACAGAATATTGGTTTTATATTTACCTCAATTTGGTTTCATCCCCCTCAACTAGCTTAACGTTGTCCTTAGCTATAGAGGAGGAAACTAATCTGCCCCCTAAATATAATGCCAAGAAAAGACATAAAACAGAGCTTTCGTCTCTTTGGTAATAGACCCCCACAAAGCTTTCTTGCCTAAAACGTCACTATCAACTATAAGGAGCTATCATCTTCATTATTCTCGTTCTCTGCTTTTCCAGTTTGCTCCTTTGTACATTTCTTCTGCCTTCTTACTCAACTCTTGCTTCAGGTTTCGTCTCTTTGCAGTTTTGAGGAAAGTTGTGGAGACCAAAAACTCCAGAAGGAAGACACATATAATCATGAAGATGTGCAACGCGTGATGGCAGCAGAGAAGTCAGGGAACCATTGTGGACAAGGATATGGCTGAATGAAAACCGGAGCAGCCGTGGATGGTTTATCTTAGCACTTTATAAAGTAGTCACTAATTTATGGAGTATACGAAGTTTTACTAAATTAATTTATAAAAACAATTGAACGATGCTCATTTACTATGAAAGAGGGTTTAACATACATTAATACAAATGTAGAATATGGTTAAAATGTTAAAACAACACTAAAGATTATAGGCTTCAGTATATAAAGCATTTACCAAAAACTCAATTTTTTGTAGGGTTTAACACATATACTTTGAGAAAATTTCAAAAAATACAACAATATTGTTTTAATGCATAGTTGCATCCTGCACTAACATATGATGATGTTCAAAGAGGTTTGGAGCTTTTGTTGTCTCCGTTTTTCAAGAAAATAGTAATTTTATAGTGGTTATTCCATCGATTTAAGGAGTATTATGAAGTTTTACTAAATTAATTGATAAAAAATTTATAACGATTCCCATATACCATGAAAAAGAGCTTAAAATACATTAATACAAATGTAGAATGTGGTTAGAAATTTTAAAACAACACTAAAGATTATAGGCTTCAGTATATAAAACATTTACCAAAAACTCAATATTTTTGTATGGGTTAATACATAGATTTTGAGAAAAATTCAAAAAATATGACAATATTGTTTTAATGCATATTTGCATCCTGCACTAACATATGATGATGTTCAAAGAGGTTTGAGCCTTTGTTGTCTCTATTTTTCAAGAAAATAGCGATTTTAGTGGTTATTCCACCGATTTAGGGAGTATTATGAAGTTTTACTAAATTAATTGATAAAAATTAAAACGATTTTCCATGCATCATGAAAGAGAGTTTAACATACATTAATACAAATGTAGAAGTGGTTAAATTTTTTTAAAAAACACTAAAAAATATACTTCAGTATATAGTGCGTTTAACATAAAACTCAATATATTCGTAGCAATTTATACCTAGATTTGGAGAAAAATTAAAAAATATGAAATATTTTTTAATGGATAGTTGCATCATGCACTAACATATGATGATGTTTAAAGATGCTTGGAACCTTTGTTGTCTCTGTTTCTCAAGGAATAGCGGTTTTGTAGTGGTTTTCCAATAATTTAGATAATATTATGAAGTTTTTACTAATTAATTGATAAAAAACATTAGAATGATTCTCATATACCATGAAAGAGAGTTTAACATACATTAATATAAATATAGATTGTTGTTAGAAATTTAGAATAACAATAAAAAAATGTAAGCTTCAGTATATAGAGCGTTTAACATAAAACTCAATATTTTCGTACGGGTTGTTAACACATAGATTTTGAGAAAAATTCAAAAAATAACAATATCGCTTTAATACACAGTTGCCTCCTCTACTAATATAGGATGATGTTCAAAGAGGTTTGCAACCTTTTTTTGTCTCCATTTCTCTAGAGAATAACGATTTTATAATGGTTAGTCCACTAATTTAGGGAATATGTGAAGTTTTATTAAATTAATTTATAAAACAATCGAACGATGCTCATTTACCATGAAAGAGAGTTTAACATACATTAATACAAATGTAGAATATGGTTTGAAATTTTAAAACAACACTAAAGATTATAGGCTTCGGTATATAAAGTATTAATTTTTCGTAGGGGAACACATAGATTTTGAGAAAATTTCAAAAAATATGACAATATTGTTTTAATGCATAGTTGCATCATGTACTAATATATGATGATGGTCAAAGAGGTTTGGAACATTTTATGTCTCCATTTCTCTAGAGAATAGCGATTTTATAATGGTTAATCCACTAATTTAACGAGTATATGAAGTTTTACTAAATTAATTTATAAAAACAATTGAATGATGCTCATTTACCATGAAAGAAAGTTTAGCATACATTAATAAAAATTTAGAATATGGTTAGAAATTTTAAAACACACACTAAAGATTATAGGCTTCTGTATAAAGTATTTACCAAAACTCAATATTTTCGTAGGGGTTAACACATAGATTTTGAGAAAATTTCAGAAAATACGACAATATTGTTTTAATGCATAATTGCATCCTGTACTAATATATGATGCTGGTCAAAGAGGTTTGGAACATTTTTTGTCTCAATTTCTCGAGACAATAGCGATTTTATAATGGTTAGTCCACTAATTTAGGGAGTATATGAATTTTTACGAAATTAATTTATAAAAAAATTGAACGATGTTCATTTACCATGAAAAAGAGCTTAGCATACATTAATAAAAATGTAGAATATTGTTAAAAATTTTAAAACAACACTAAAGATTTTAGGCTTCAGTATATAAAGTATTTACCAAAAACTCAATATTTTCGTAGGAGTTAACACATAGATTTTGAGAAAATTTCAAAAAATACGACAATATTGTTTTAATGCATAGTTTCATCTTGCACTAACATATGATGATGTTCAAAGAGGTTTGAAACCTTTGCTGTCTCCGTTTTTCAAGAAAATAGTGATTTTATAGTGGTTATTCCATCGATTTAGGGAATATTATGAAGTTTTACTAAATTAATTTATAAAAACATTGAACGATGCTCATTTACCATGAAAAGAGTTAGCATACATTAATAAAATGTAGAATATGGTTAGAAATTTTAAAACAACACTAAAGATTATAGGTTCAGTATATAAAGTAACACATAGATTTTGAGAAAATTTCAAAAAATACGACAATATTGTTTTAATGCAACTAACATATGATGATGTTCAAAGAGGTTTGGAACCTTTGTGGTCTCTGTTTTTCAAGAAAATAGTGATTTTATAGTGGTTATTCCATCGATTTAGGGAGTATTATGAACTTTTAATGAATTAATTTATAAAAATAATTGAACGATGCTCATTTACCATGAAAGAGAGTTTGGCATACATTTATAAAAATGTAGAATATAGTTAGAAATTTTAAAACAACACTAAAGATTATAGGCTTCAGTATATAAAGTGTTTACCAAAAATTCAATATTTTCGTAAGGGGTTAACACATAGATTTTGGAAAAATTTAAAAAAATACAACAATATTGTTTTAATGCACAGTTGCATCCTGCACTAAATATGATGATGTTCAAAGAGGTTTAAAACCTTTATTGTCTCCTTTTTCAAGAAAATAGTGATTTTATAGTGGTTATTTCATCGATTTTGGGAGTATTATGAACTTTTACTGAATTAATTTATAAAAATAATTGAACGATGCTCATTTACCATGAGAGAGAGTTTAGCATACATTTATAAAATGTAGAATATGGTTATAAATTTTAAAACAACACTGAAGATTATAGGTTTTAGTATATAAAATGTTTACCAAAACTCAATATTTTCGTAGGGGTTAAACCATAGATTTTGAGAAAATTTCAAAAAATACGACAATATTGTTTTAATGCATAGTTGCATTCTGTACTAATATATGACGATGGTCAAAGAGGTTTGAAACATGTTTTTGTCTCCATTTCTCTAGAAAATAGTGATTTTATAATGGTTAATCCACTAATTTAGGGAGTATATGAAGTTTTACTAAATTAATTGATAAAAACAATTGAACGATGCTCATTTCCCATGAAATAGAGTTAAACATACATTAATACAAATGTATAATATGGTTAGAAATTTAAAAACAACAGTAAAGAAATAGGCTTCAGTATATAAAGTATTTACCAAAAACTCAATATTTTTTCAAAACACAAGATTTTGAGAAAAATTCAAAAAAATACGAAAATATTGTTTTAATGCATAGTTGCATCCTGCACTAACATATGATGCTATTCATAGAGGTTTACAGCCTTTGTTGTCTCCGTTTTTCAAGAAAGGTGATTTTAAAGTGGTTATTCCATCGATTTACGGAGTATTATGAAGTTTTATTAAATTAATTGATAAAAAATTATAACGATTTTCATATACCATGAAAAAGAGTTTAAATATGTTAATACAAATGTAGAATGTGGTTGGAAATTTTAAAACATCATTAAAGATTATAGGCTTCAATATATAAAGTATTTACCAAAAACTCAGTATTTTCGTAGGGGTTAAACACATAGATTTGAGAAAATTTCAAAAAATACGACAATATTGTTTTAATGCATAATTACATCCTGTACTAATATATGATGCTGGTCGAAGAGGTTTGGAACATTTTTTGTCTCAATTTTTCTAGAGAATAGCGATTTTATAATGGTTAGTCCATTAATTTAGGGAGTATATGAAGTTTTACGAATTAATTTATAAAAAAATTGAACGATGTTCATTTACCATGAAAAAGAGCTCAGCATACATTATAAAAATGTATAATATGGTTGCATCTTGCACTAACATATGATGATGTTATAGTGGTTATTCCATCGATTCTGGGAGTATTATGAAGTTTTACTAAATTAATTTATAACAACAATTGAACGATGCTCATTTACCATAAAAGAGAGTTTAGCATACATTAATAAAAATCTAGAATATGGTTAGAAATTTTAAAACAACACTAAAGATTATAGGTTTCAGTATATAAAGTAACACATAGATTTTGAGAAATTTAAAAATACGACATATTGTTTTAATGAAACTAACATATGATGATGTTCAAAGAGGTTTGGAACCTTTGTTGTCTCTGTTTTTCAAGAAAATAGTGATTTTATAGTGGTTATTCCACCGATTTAGGGAATATTATGAAGTTTTACTAAATTAATTTATAAAATAATTGAACGATGCTCATTTACCATGAAAGAGAGTTAGCATACATTAATAAAAATTAGAATATGGTTAGAAATTTAAAACAACACTAAAGATTATAGGCTTCACTGTATAAATATTTACCAAAAACTCAATATTTTCGTAGGGGTTAGTTAACACGTAGATTTTGAGAAAATTTCGAAAAATACGAAAATATTGTTTTAATGCATAGTTGTATCCTGCACTAACATATGATGATGTTCATAGAGTTTTACAGCCTTTGTTGTCTCCGTTTTTCAAGAAAATAGTGATTTTAGTGGTTATACCATCGATTTACGGAGTATTATGAAGTTTTATTAAATTAATTGATAAAAAATTATAACGATTTCCATATACCATGAAAAAGAGCTTAAAATACGTTATACAAATGTAAATGTGGTTAGAAATTTTAAAACAACTTAAAGATTAGGCTTCAGTATATAAAGTATTTACCAAAACTCAATATTTTCGTAGGGTTTTAACACATAGATTTGAGAAAATTTCAAAAAATACGACAATATTGTTTTAATGCACAGTTGCATCCTGCACTAACTATGATGATGTTCAAAGAGGTTTTAACCTTTGTTTCTCCGTTTTTCAAGAAAATAGTGATTTTATAGTGGTTATTCCATCGATTTATGGAGTATTATGAAGTTTTACTAATTAATTGATAAAAAATTATAACGATTTCCATATACCATGAAAAAGAGCTTAAAATACGTTAATAAAATGTAGAATGTGGTTAGAAATTTTAAAACAACACTAAAGATTATAGGCTTCAGTATATAAAGTATTTACCAAAAACTCAATATTTTCGTAGGGGTTAACACATAGATTTTGAGAAAATTTCAAAAATACGACAATATTGTTTTAATGCATAGTTGCATCATGTACTAATATATGATGATGGTCAAAGTGGTTTGGAACATTTTTGTCTCCATTTCTCTAGAGAATAGCGATTTTATAATGGTTAGTCCACTAATTTGGAGAGTACATGAAGTTTTACTAAATTAAATTATAAAAAATTGAACGATGTTCATTTACCATGAAAAAGAGTTTAGCATACATTAATAACAAAGTAGAATATGGTTAGAAATTTTAAAACAACACTAAAGATTATAGGCTTCAGTATATAAAGTATTTACCAAAAACTCAATATTTTCGTAGGACACATAGATTTTGAGAAATTTCAAAAAATACTATAAGATTTTTTAATGCATAATTGCATCCTGTACTAATATATGATGTTGGTCAAAGTGGTTTGGAACATTTTTGTCTCAATTTCTCTAGAAAATAGCGATTTTATAATGGTTAGTCCACTAATTTGGGGAGTATATGAAGTTTTACTAATTAATTGATAAAAAAATTATATGATGCTCATTTACCATGAAAAAGAGCTTAAAATACATTAATACAAATGTAGAATGTGTTAGAAATTTAAAAAAACACTAAAGATTATAGGCTTCAGTATATAATGTATTTACCAAAACTAATATTTTCGTAGGGGATAACATATAGATTTTGAGAAAATTTCAAAAATACGACAATATTTTTTAATGTAAAGTTGCATCCTGTACTAATATATGATGATGGTCAAAGAGGTTTGGAACATTTTTTGTCTCAATTTCTCTAGAAATAGCGATTTTATAACGGTTAGTCCACTAATTTAGGGAGTATATGAAGTTTTATTAAATTAATTTACCATAAAAGAGAGTTTTAGCATACATTAATAAAAATGTAGAATTGGTTAGAAATTTTAAAACAACACTAAAGATTATAAGCTTCAGTATATAAAGTATTTACCAAAACTCAATATTTTCGTAGGGGTTAACACAGATTTTGGGAAAATTTCAAAAATACGACAATATTGTTTTAATGCATAGTTGCATCCTGCACTAACATATGATGATGTTCAAAGAGGTTTAAACCTTTGTTGTCTCCGTTTTTCAAGATTTTATGATGGTTTATTCCATCGATTTAGGGATTATGAAGTTTTACTAAATTAATTGATAAAAAAATTATAACGATTTCCATATACCATGAAAAGAGCTTAAATAAACGTTAATACAAAAATAAATGTGGTTAGAAATTTTAAAAACAACACTAAAGATTATAGGCTTCAGTATAAAGTATTTACCAAAAACTCAATATTTTCGTTGGGAGTTAAAAAACACATAGATTTTAGAAAATTTCAAAAAATACGACAATAGTTTTAATGCACAGTTTTGCATCCTGCTCTCACATATTATGACTTTTACTGTCATTAATTTATAAAAAATTGAACGATGCTCATTTACCATGAAAAGAGTTTAGCTACATTAATAATAATGTAGAATATGGTTAGAAATTTTAAAACAACACTAAAGATTATAGGCTTCAGTATATAAAGTATTTACCAAAACTCAATATTTTCGTAGGGGTTACACAATTTTGGAAAATTTCAAAAAATACGACAATATTGTTTTAATGCATAGTTGCATCCTGTACTAATATATGATGTGTTCAAAGAGGTTTGGAACCTTTTTTGTCTCCGTTTTTCAGAAAATAGTGATTTTATAATGGTTATTCCATCGATTTAGGGAGTATTATGAAGTTTTATTAAATTAATTGATAAAAAATTATAACGATTTTCATATACCATGAAAAAAGCTTAAAACTAATACATAGAATGTGGTTAGAAATTTTTAAAACAACACTAAAGATTATAGCTTCAGTATATAAGTATTTACCAAAAACTCAATATTTTCGTAGGGGTTAGTTAACACATAGATTTTGAGAAAATTTCAAAAATACGACAATATTGTTTTAAATGCATAGTTGCATCCTGCACTAACATATGATGATGTTCAAAGAGGTTTACAACCTTTGTGTCTCCGTTTTTCAAGAATAGTGATTTTATAGTGGTTATCCATCGATTTAGGGAGTATTATGAATTTTACTAAATTATTGATAAAAACATTATAATGATGCTCATTTCATGAAAAGAGCTAAAATACATTAATACAAATTAGAATGTGGTTAAAAATTTTAAAACAACCTAAAGATAAAGGTTCAGTATATAAGTATTTCCAAAAACTCAATATTTTCGTAAGCACATAGATTTTTGAAGAAATTTCAAAAACACGACAATATTGTTTTAATGCATAGTTGCATCCTGCACTAACATATGATGATGTTCATAGAGGTTTACAACCTTTGTTGTCTCCGTTTTTCAAGAAAATAGTGATTTTATAGTGGTTATTTCATCGATTTAGGGAGTATTATGAAGTTTTACTAAATTAATTGATAAAAAATTATAACGATTTCCATATACCATGAAAAGAGCTTAAAATACGTTACTACAAATGTAAAATGTGGTTAGAAATTTTAAAACAACACTAAAGATTATAGGCTTCAGTATATAAAGTATTTACCAAAACTCAATATTTTCGTTAGGGGTTAACACATAGATTTTGAGAAAATTTCAAAAAATACGACAATATTGTTTTAATGCACAGTTGCATCCTGCTCTAATATATGATGATGTTCAATAAGGTTTAAAACCTTTGTTTTCTCCGTTTTTCAGAATAGTGATTTTATAGTGGTTATTCCATCGATTTAGGGAGTATTATGAACTTTTACTGAATTAATTTATAAAAACAATTGAACGATGCTCATTTACCATGAAAGAGAGTTTAGCATACATTATAATAATGTAGAATATGGTTAGAAATTTTAAACAACACTAAAGATTATAGGCTTCAGTATATAAAGTGTTTACCAAAAACTCAATATTTTCGTAGGGGTTAACACGTAGATTTTGAGAAAATTTTAAAAAATACGAAAATATTGTTTTAATTCATAGTTGCATCATGTACTATTATATGATGATGGTCAAAAGGTTTGGAACATTTTTTTGTCTCAATTTCTCTAGAAAATAGTGATTTTATAGTGGTTAGTCCACTAATTTAGGGAGTATATGAAGTTTTACTAAATTATTTATAAAAACAATTGAACGATGCTCATTTACCATGAAAGACAGTTAAGCATAAATTAATACAAATGTATAATATGGTTAGAAATTTTAAAACAACAGTAAAGAAAATAGGCTTCAGTATATAAAGTATTTACCAAAAACTCAATATTTTCTCAAAAAACATAGATTTAGAGAATTTCAAAAATACGACAATATTGTTTCAATGCATAGTTGCATTGTGCACTAACATATGATGATGTTCATAGAGGTTTACAGCCTTTGTTTTCTCTGTTTTTCAAGAACATAGTGATTTTATAGTGGTTATTCCATCGATTTAGGGAGTATTATGAGGTTTTACTGAATTAATTGATAAAACAAATTATAACGATTTCCGCATTCCATGAAAAGAGCTTAAATATATTAATACAAATGTAGAATATGGTTAGAAATTTTAAAACAACACTAAAGATTATAGGCTTCAGTATATAATGTATTTACAAAAACTCAACATTTTTGTAGGGGTTAGTTAACACATAGATTTGGAAAAAAATTTAAAAATACGACAGCATTATTTTAATGCATAGTTGCATCCTGCACTAACATATGATGATGTTCATAGAGGTTATAGCCTTTGTTGTCTCCGTTTTTCAAGAAAATAGTGATTTTATAGTGGTTATTCCATCAATTTAGGGAGGATTATGAAGTTTTACTATATTAATTCATAAAAAAATTATAACGATTTTCATATACCATGAAAAAGAGCTTAAAATACATTAATGCAAATATGGAATGTGGTTAGAAATTTTAAAACAACACTAAAGATTATAGGCTTCAGTATATAAAGTATTTACCAAAAACTCAATATTTTCGTAGGGGTTGTTAGCACATAGATTTTGAGAAAATTTCAAAAAATACGACAATATTGTTTTAATGCATAGTTGCATCCTGCACTAACATATGATGATGTTCATAGAGGTTTACAGCCTATGTCGTCTCCGTTTTTCAAGAAAATAATTATTTTATAGTGGTTATTCCATCGATTTAGGGAGTATTATGAGGTTTTACTAAATTAATTGATAAAAAATTGAAATGTTGCTCATTTACCATGAAAAAGAGCTTAAAATACTTAATACAAATGTAGAATGTGGTTAGAAATTTTAAAACAACACTAAAGATTATAGGCTTCAGAATATAATGTATTTACCAAAAACTAAATATTTTCATAGGGGTTAACACATAAATTTTGAGAAAATTTCAAAAAACGACAATATTGTTTTAATGCATAGTTGCATCCTGTACTAATATATGATGATGTTCATAGAGGTTTACAACCTTTGCTGTCTCTGTTTTTCAAGAAAAATAATGATTTTATAGTTGTTATTCTATCGATTTAGGGAGGATTATGAAGTTTTACCCCTGTTCGAACGCGGCCGCCTAGCCCGCCTAGGCGTGACCGAGCTTGGCCGCGGGGAGGAGGTGCAAATCGGTGACTAAATCGGTTGGCCGTAGAAGTCCGCGTTGTCCGCGTAAAATGGGAAACGCGGCCGCGTAGTTTAACTCGGTCATGACTCGACATTAAAAATTTTGATTATTAACAATTGACAATTGCCCACTAAATCCAAATATGGATGCTGAGCCCATAAAAAACTTAGTTTAATATTTGTTTGGCCCAAAACTAACTCACGTTCATATACATTTGGGGATTTTTTTTTTTTTTTTGTTTATCCCATGAATTGAATTCTTTTTTGTGGTGCTTGAATCAGATGTGTACGAAGAAAAACGTATGTTCTTTTGTAATATTTATAAAAGCATGTATTAAAACTTTTATTATAATTTTTGTTATCTAAACATATTAAAAATATATTAAATTATGTTAAAACTAGGCCCCGCGCGTACTCCCCGATTTTCTTGCAACTCGCTAGGCCCGGACCGAGCGCCCGACTCACGCGTAGCGTAGTTCCCAACAGGGAGTTTTACTAAATTAATTGACAAAAAAAATTATAATGATTTTCATATACCATGAAAAGAGCTTGAAATACATTAATACAAATGTAGAATGTGGTTAGAAATTTTAAAACAACACTAAAGATTATAGGCTTCAATATATAGTTTATTTACCAAAAACTCAATATTTTCGTAGGGGTTGTTACACATGGATTTTGAGAAAATTTCAAAAATATGACAATATTGTTTTAATGCTAGTTGCATCCTGTTCTAATATATGATGATGGTTAAAGAGGTTTGGAACATTTTTTGTCTTCTTTCTCTAGAAAATAGCGATTTTATAATGGTTAGTCCACTAATTTAGAGAGTATATGAAGTGTTTACTAATTAATTTATAAAAACAATTGAACGATGCTCATTTACCTGAAAGAGAGTTAAGCATACATTATTACAAATGTATAATATGGTTAGAAATTTTAAAACAACAGTAAAGATTAAGCTTCAGTATATAAAGTATTTACCAAAAACCCTATATTTTTGTAGGGACACATAGATTTTGAGAAAATTTTCAAAAATACGACAATATTGTTTTAATGCATAGTTGCATCCTGCAATAACATATGATGATGTTCATAGAGGTTTACAGCCTTTGTTGTCTCCGTTTTTCAAGAAAATAGTGATTTTATAGTGGTTATTCCATCGATTTAGAGAATTTTATGAAGTTTTACTAATTAGTTGATAAAAAAATTATAACGATGCTCATTTACCATGAAAAAGAGCTTAAATACATTAATACAAATGTAATGTGGTTAGAAATTTTAAAACAACACTAAAGATTATAGGCTTCAGTATATAATGTATTTACCAAAACTCAATATTTTCGTAGGGGTTAGTTAACACATAGATTTTGAGAAAATTTCAAAAAATACGACAATATTGTTTTAATGCATAGTTGCATCCTGCACTAACATGATGATGTTCATAGAGGTTTACAGCCTTTGTTGTCTTCGTTTTTCAAGAAAATAGTGATTTTATAGTGGTTATTCCATCGATTTAGGGAGTATTACGAGGTTTTACTAAATTAATTGATAAAAAATAATGTTGCTCATTTACCATGAAAAAGAGCTTAAAATACATTAATACAAATGTAGAATGTGGTTAGAAATTTTAAAACAACACTAAAGATTATAGGCTTCAGTATATAATGTATTTACCAAAAACTAAATATTTTCGTAGGGTTAACACATAGATTTTTAGAAAATTTCAAAAATACGACAATATTGTTTTAATGCATAGTTTCATCATGTACTAATATATGATGATGTTCATAGAGGTTTACAGCATTTGCTGTCTCCGTTTTTCAAGAAAATAGTGATTTTATAGTGGTTATTCCATCGATTTAGGGAGGATTATGAAGTTTTACTAAATTAATTGATAAAAAAAATTATAACGATTTTTATATAACATGAAAAGAGCTTAAAATACATGAATACAAATGTAGAATGTGGTTAGAAATTTTAAAACAACCCTAAAGATTATAGGCTTCAGTATATAAAGTATTTACCAAAAACTCAATATTTTCGTAGCGGTTAGTTAACACATAAATTTTGAGAAAATTTTAAAATATACGACAATATTGTTTTAATGCATAGTTGCATTCTGCACTAACATATGATGATGTTCATAGAGGTTTACTGCCTTTGTTGTCTCCGTTTTTCAAGAAAATAGTGATTTTATAGTGGTTATTCCATTGATTTAGGGAGGATTATGAAGTTTTACTAAATTAATTGATAAAAAATTTATAACAATTTTAATATACCATGAAAAAGAGCTTAGAACATTAATAAAAATGTAGAATGTGGTTAGAAATTTAAAACAACACTAAAAATTATAACCTTAAGTATATAAAGTATTTACCAAAAACTCAATATTTTCGTAGGGGTTAGTTAACACATAGATTTTGAGAAAATTGCAAAAAATACGACAATATTGTTTTAATGCATAGTTGCATCCTGCACTAACATATGATGATGTTCATAGAGGTTTACAGCATTTGTTGTCTTCGTTTTTCAAGAAAATAGTGATTTTATAGTGGTTATTCCATCAATTTAGGGAGGATTATGAAGTTTTACTAAATTAATTGATAAAAAAAATTATAACGATTTTCATATACCATGAAAAAGAGCTTGAAATACATTAATGCAAATGTAGAATGTGGTTAGAAATTTTAAAACAAAACTAAAGATTATAGGCTTCAGTATATAATTATTTACCAAAAACTCAATATTTTCGTAGGGGTTAACACAGATTTTGAGAAATTTTAAAATATACGACAATATTGTTTTAATGCATAGTTGCATTCTGCACTAACATATGATGATGTTCATAGAGGTTTACAGCTTTTGTTATCTCCGTTTTTCAAGAAATAGTGATTTTATAGTGGTTATTCCATCGATTTAAGAAGTATTATGAAGTTTTATTAAATTAATTGATAAAAAATTATAGCGATGCTCATTTACCATGAAAAAGAGCATAAAATACGTTAATACAAATGTAGAATGTGGTTAGAAATTTTAAACAACACTAAAGATTATAGGCTTCAGTATATAATGTATTTACCAAAAAAAATATTTTCGTAAGGATTAAACATAGATTTTGAGAAAATTTCACAAAATACGACAATATTGTTTTAATGCACAGTTGCATCCTGGACTAACATATGATGATGTTCAAAGAGGTTTAAAACCTTTGCTGTCTCCGTTTTTCAAGAAAATAGAGATTTTATAGTGGTTATTCCATCGATTTAGGGAGTATTATGAAGTTTTACTAAATTAATTGATAAAAAATTATAACGATTTTCATATACCATGAATAAGAGATTAAAATACATTAATACAAATGTAGAATGTGGTTAGAAATTTTAAAACAACAGTAAAGATTATAGGCTTCAGTATATAATGTATTTACCAAAACCTAAATATTTTCGTAGGGGGTTAACACATAGATTTTGAGAAAATTTCACAAAATACGACAATATTGTTTTAATGCATAGTTGCATCATGTACTAATATATGATGATGTTCATAGAGGTTTACAGCCTTTGTTGTCTCCGTTTTTCAAGAAAATAGTGATTTTATAGTGGTTATTCCATCGATTTAGGGAGGATTATGAAGTTTTACTAAATTAATTGACAAAAAAAATTATAATGATTTTCATATACCAAAAAATAGCTTAAAATACATTAATACAAATGTAGAATGTGGTTAGAAATTTTAAAACAACACTAAAGGTTTTAGGCTTCAATATATAGTTTATTTACCAAAAACTCAATATTTTCGTAGGGGTTGTTACACATAGATTTTGAGAAAATTTCAAAAATATGACAATATTGTTTTAATGCTTAGTTGCATCCTGTACTAATATATGATGATGGTTAAAAGAGGTTTTGAACATTTTTTTGTCTTCATTTCTCTAGAAATAGCGATTTTATAATGGTTAGTCCACTAATTTAGAGAGTATATGAAGTGTTTACTAAATTAATTTATAAAACAATTGAACGATGCTCATTTACCTTGAAGAAGAAGAAAAGCATACATTAATACAAAGTATAATATGGTTAGAAATTTTAAAACAACAGTAAAGATAATAGGCTTCAGTATATAAAGTATTAACCAAAACCCTATATTTTCGTAGGGACACATAGATTTTGAGAAAAATTTCAAAAATACGACAATATTGTTTTAATGCATAGTTGCATCCTGCACTAACATATGATGATGTTCATAGAGTTTACAGCCTTTGTTGTCTCCGTTTTTCAAGAAAATAGTGATTTTGTAGTGCTTATTCCATCGATTTAGGGAATTTTTTGAAGTTTTACTAAATTAGTTGATAAAAAAATTATAACGATGCTCATTTACCATGAAAAAGAGCTTAAAATACATTAATACAAATGTAGAATGTGGTTAGAAATTTTAAAACAACACTAAAGATTATAGGCTTCAGTATATAAGTATTTACCAAAAACTCAATATTTTCGTAGGGGTTAGTTAACTCATAGATTTTGAAAAAATTTCCAAAAATACGACAATATTGTTTAATGCATAGTTGCATCCTGCACTAACATATAATGATGTTCATAGAGGTTTACAGCCTTTGTTGTGTCTCCGTTTTTTCAATAATAATGATTTTATAGTGGTTATTCCATCGTTTTAGGGAGTATTATGAAGTTTTACTAAATTAATTGATAAACCAATTATACGATTTCCACATACCATGAAAAGAGCTTAAAAATATTAATACAAATGTAAAATGTGGTTAGAAATATTAAAACAACACAAAAGATTATAGGCTTCAGTATATAATGTATTTACAAAAACTCAATATTTTCGTAGGGGTTGTTAACACATAGATTTTGAGAAAATTTCAAAAAATACAACAATATTTTTTTAATGCATAGTTGCTTCCTGTACTAATATATGATGATGGTCTAAGAGGTTTGGAACATTTTTTGTCTCCATTTCTCTAGAAAATAGCGATTTTATAACGGTTAGTCCACTAATTTAAGGAGTATTTGAAGTTTTACTAATTAATTTATAAAAACAATTGAACGATGCTCATTTACCTTGAAAGATATTTAAGCATACATTAATACAATGTAGAATATGGTTAGAAATTTTAAAACAACACTAAAGATTACAGGCTTCAGTATATAAGTATTTACCAAAAACTCAATATTTTCGTAGGGACACATAGATTTTGAGAAAATTTCAAAAAATACAATATTGTTTTAATGCATAGTTGCATCCTGCACTAACATATGATGATGTTCATTGAGGTTTACAACCTTTGTTGTCTCCGTTTCTCAAGAAATAGTGATTTTATAGTGGTTATTCCATCGATTTAGGGAGTATTATGATTTTTACTAAATTAATTGATAAAAAATTATAAACGATGCTCATTTACCATGAAAAAGAGCTTAAAATACATTAATACAAATGTAAATGTGGTTAGAAATTTTAAAACAACACTAAAGATTATAGACTTCAGTATATAATATATTTACCAAAAACTAAATTTTTCGTAGGGGGGTTAACACATAGATTTTGAGAAAATTTCAAAAATACGACAATATTGTTTTAATGCATAGTTGCACCATGTACTAATATATGATGATGTTCATAGAGGTTTACAGCGTTTGTTGTCTCCGTTTTTCAAGAAAATAGTGATTTTATAGTGGTTATTCCATCGATTTAGGAGGATTATGAAGTTTTACTAAATTAATTGACAAAAAAATTATAACGATTTTCATATACCATGAAAAGAGCTTAAAAGACTTAATATACAATGTAGAAAGTGATTAGAAATTTTAAAACAACACTAAAGATTATAGGCTTCAATATATAGTTTATTTACCAAAAACTCAATATTTTGGTAGGAGTTACACATAGATTTTGAGAAAATTTCAAAAATATGACAATATTGTTTTAATGCTTAGTTGCATCCTGTACTAATATATGATGATGTTCAAAGAGGTTTAAAACCTTTGTTGTCTCCGTTTTCAAGAAAATAGTGATTTTATAGTGGTTATTCCATCGATTTAGGGAGTATTATGAAGTTTTACTAAATTAATTGATAAAAAATTATAACGATTTTCATATACCATGAAAAAGATCTAAAATACGTTAATACAAATGTAGAATGTGGTTAGAAATTTTAAACAACACAAAGATTATAGGCTTCAGTATATAAAGTATTTACCAAAAACTCAATATTTTCGTAGGGTTAGTTAACACAAAGATTTTGAAAAAAATTCAAAAAATACGACAATATTATTTTAATTCATAGTTGCATCATGCACTACATATGATGATGTTCATAGAGGTTTACAGCCTTTGTTGTCTCCGTTTTTCAAGAAAATAGTGATTTTATAATGGTTTTTCCATAGATTTAGAGAGTATTATGAAGTTTTACTAAATTAATTGATACAAAAATTATAACGACGCTCATTTACCATGAAAAAGAGCTTAAATACATTAATACAAACGTAGAATGTGGTTTGAAATTTTAAAACAACAATAAAGATTATAGGCTTCAGTATATAAAGTATTTCCAAAAACTCAATATTTTCGTAGGGGTTAGTTAACACATAGATTTTGAGAATTTCAAAAAATAAGACAATATGTTTTTAATGCATAGTTGCATCATGCACTAACATATGATGATGTTCATAGAGGTTTACAGCCTTTGTTGTCTCCGTTTTTCACAAGAAAATAGTGATTTTATAGTGGTTATTCCATCGTTTTAGGGAGTATTATGAAGTTTTACTAAATTAATTGATAAACCAATTATAATGATTTCCCATACCATGAAAAGAGCTTAAAATATATTAATAAAATGTAAATGTGGTTAAAATTTTAAAACAACACAAAAGATTATAGGCTTCAGTATATAATGTATTTACCAAAAACTCAATATTTTCGTAGGGTTTAACACATAATTTTGAGAAAATTTCAAAAAATACGACAATATTTTTTTAATGCATAGTTGCTTCCTGTACTAATATATGATGATGGTCTAAGAGGTTTGAAATATTTTTTGTCCCATTTCTCTAGAGAATAGCGATTTTATAATGATTAGTCCACTAATTTAAGGAGTATATGAAGTTTTACTAAATTAATTTATAAAAACAATTGAACGATGCTCATTTACCTGAAAGAGATTAAGCATACATTAATACAAATGTAGAATATGGTTAGAAATTTTAAAACAACACTAAAGATTATAGGCTTCAGTATATAAAGTATTTACCAAAACTCAATATTTTCGTAGGGAACACATAGATTTTGAGAAAATTTCAAAAAATTCGACAATATTTTTTTAATGCATAGTTGCATCCTTTACTAATATATGATGATGGTCAAAGAGGTTTTGGAACATTTTTTGTGTCCATTTTCTAAAGAATATCGATTTTATAAGGGTAGTCCACTAATTTAGGGATATATGAAGTTTTACTAATTAATTTATAAAAACAATTGAACGATGCTCATTTACCATGAAAGAGATTTAAGCATACATTAATAAAAATGTATAATATGGTTAGAAATTTTAAAACAAAAGTAAAGATAAGGCTTCAGTATATAAAATATTTACCAAAAACTCAATATTTTCGTAGGGGTTGTTAACATATAGATTTTGAGAAAATTTCAAAAATACGACAATATTGTTTTAATGCATAGTTGCATCCTGCACTAACATATGATGATGTTCATAGAGGTTTACAGCCTTTGTTGTCTCCGTTTTTCAAGAAATAATGATTTTATAGTGGTTATTCCATCGTTTTAGGGAGTATTATGAAGTTTTACTAAATTAATTGATAAAGAAATTATACGATTCTCATTTACCATGAAAAAGAGCATAAAATACGTTAATACAAATGAGAATGTGGTTAGAAATTTAAAACAACACTAAAGATTATAGGCTTCTGTATATAAGGTATTTACCACAAACTCAATATTTTCGTAAGGATTAACACATAAATTTTGAGAAAATTTCAAAAATACGACAATATTGTTTTAATGCATAGTTGCATCCTGCACTAACATATGATGATGTTCAAAGAGGTTTGGAACCTTTTTTGTCTCCGTTTTTCAAGAAAATAGTGATTTTATAGTGGTTATTCCATCGATTTAGGGATATTATGAAGTTTTACTAAATTAATTGATAAAAAAATTATAACGATTTTCATATATCATGAAAAAGAGCTTAAATATTGTTAATACAAATGTAGAATGTGTTAGAAATTTAAAACAACACTAAAGATTATAGGCTTCAGTATATAAAGTATTTACCAAAAACTCAATATTTTCGTAGGGGTTAGTTAACACATAGATTTTGAGAAAATTTCAAAAATACGACAATATTGTTTAATGCATAGTTGCATCATGTACTAATATATGATGATGTTCATAGAGGTTTACAGCCTTTGTTGTCTCCGTTTTTCAAGAAAATAGTGATTTTATAGTGGTTATTCCTTCGATTTAGGGAGTATATGAAGTTTTACTAAATTAATTTATAAAACATTGAACGATGCTCATTTACCTGAAAAAGAGTTTAACATACATTAATAAAAATGTAGAATATGGTTAGAAATTTTAAAACAACACTAAAGATTATAGGCTTCAGTATATAAAGTGTTTACCAAAAACTCAATATTTTCTCAACACATAGATTTTGAGAAAAATTTCAAAAAACACGACAATATTGTTTTAATGCATAGTTGTCTGCACTAACATATGATGATGTTCATAGAGGTTTACAGCCTTTGCTGTCTCCGTTTTTCAAGAAAATAGTGATTTTATAGTGGTTATTTCATCGATTTAGGGAGTATTATGAAGTTTATTAAATTAATTGATAAAAAAATATAACGATTTTCATATACCATGAAAAAGAGCTTAAAATATGTTACTACAAAAAATAAATGTGGTTAGAAATTTTAAAACAACACAAAAGATTATAGGCTTCAATATATAAGTATTTACCAAAAACTCAATATTTTCGTTGAGGGGTTAAACACATAGATTTGAGAAAATTTCAAAAAATACGACAATATTATTTTAATGCACAGTTGCATCCTGCTCTACTAATATATGATGATGTTCAAAGATGTTTAAAACCTTTGTTTTCTCCGTTTTTCAAGAAAAAGTGATTTTTAGTGGTTATTCCATCGATTTAGGGAGTATTATGACTTTTACTGAATTAATTTATAAAAACAATTGAACGATGCTCATTTACCATGAAAGAGAGTTTAGCATACATTAATAAAAATGTAGAAATGGTTAGAAATTTTAAAACAACACTAAAGATTATAGGCTTCAGTATATAAAGTGTTTACCAAAAACTCAATATTTTCGTAGGGGTTACACATAGATTTTGAGAAAATTTTAAAATACGACAATATTGTTTTAATGCATAGTTGCATCCTGTACTGATATATGATAATGGTCAAAAAGTTTGGAACATTTTTTGTCTCCATTTTCTTTAGAAATAGTGATTTTGTAGTGGTTAGTCCACTAATTTAGGGAGTATATGAAGTTTTACTAAATTAATTTATAAAAACAATTGAACGATGCTCATTTACCATGAAAGATAGTTAAGCATACATTAATACAAATGTATAATATGGTTAGAAATTTTAAACAACAGTAAAGAAAATAGGCTTCGGTATATAAAGTATTTACCAAAAACTCAATATTTTCTCAAAACACATAGATTTTGAGAAATTTCAAAAATACGACAATATTGTTTTAATGCATAATTGCATTCTGCACTAACATATGATGATGTTCATAGAGGTTTACAGCCTTTGTTTTCTCCGTTTTCAAGAACTACAGTGGTTATTCCATCGATTTAGGGAGTATTATGAAGTTTTACTGAATTAATTGATAAAAAATTATAACGATTTCATTACCATGAAAAAAGCTTAAATACATTAATACAATGTAGAATATGGTTAGAAATTTTAAAACAACACTAAAGATTATAGGCTTCAGTATATAAAGTATTTACCAAAAACTCAATATTTTTGTAGGGTTATTTACACATAGATTTTGAGAAAATTTCAAAAAATACGACAATATTGTTTTAATGCATATTTGCATCCTGCACTAATATATGATGATGTTCATAGAGGTTTACAACCTTTGTCGTCTCCGTTTTTCAAGAAAATAGTGATTTTATAGTGGTTATTCCATCAATTTAGGGAGGATTATGAAGTTTTACTAAATTAATTGATAAAAAAAATTATAACGATTTCATATACCATGAAAAAGAGCTTCAAATACATTAATACAAATGTATAATGTGGTTAGAAATTTTAAACACAACTAAAGGTTATAGGCTTCAGTATATAAAGTATTTACCAAAAACTCAATATTTCGTAGGGGTTAGTTAACACATAGATTTTGAGAAATTTCAAAAAGACGACAGTATTGTTTTAATGCATAGTTGCATCCTGCACTAACATATGATGATGTTCATAGAGGTTTACAGCCTTTGTTGTCTCCCGTTTTCAAGAAAATAGTGATTTTATAGTGGTTATTCCATCGATTTAGGGAGTATTATGAGATTTTACTAAATTAATTGATAAAGAAATTATAATGTTGCTCATTTACCATGAAAAAGAGCTTAACATACATTAATAAATGTAGAATGTGGTTAGAAATTTAAAAACAACAATAAAGATTATAGGCTTCAGTATATAATGTATTTACCAAAAACTAAATATTTTCGTAGGGGTTAACACATAGATTTTGAGAAATTTTCAAAAAATAACAATATTGTTTTAATGCATAGTTTGCATCCTGCACCAATATATGATGATGTTCATAGAGGTTTACAGCCTTTGTTGTCTCCGTTTTTCAAGAAAATAGTGATTTTATAGTGGTTATTCCATCGATTTAGGGAGTATATGAAGTTTTACTAAATTAATTGATAAAAAAATTATAACGATTTTCATATACCATGAAAAAGAGCTAAATACATTAATACAAATGTAGAATGTGGTTGTAATTTTAAAACAACACTAAAGATTATAGGCTTCAGTATAAAAGTATTTACCAAAACTCAATATTTTCGTAGGGGTTAGTTAACACATAGATTTTGAAGAAATTTCAAAAAATACGACAATATTTTTTTATGCATAGTTGCATCCTGCACTAATATATGATGATGTTCATAGAGGTTTACAAGCCTTTGTTGTCTCCGTTTTTCAAGAAAATAGTGATTTTATAGTGGTTATTCCATCAATTTAGGGAGGATTATGAAGTTTTACTAAATTAATTGAAAAAAAATTATAACGATTTTCATATACCATGAAAGAGAGCTTAATACATTAATAAAATGTAGAATGTGGTTAGAAATTTTAAAAACAACACTAAAGATTATAAGCTTCGTATATAAAGTATTTACCAAAACTCAATATTTCGTAGGGTTAGTTAAAACATAGATTTTGAGAAAATTTCAAAAAATACGACAATATTGTTTTAATGCATAGTTGCTCCTGCACTCATATGATGATGTTCCATTGAGGTTTACAACCTTTGTTGTCTCCGTTTTCAAGAAATAGTGATTTTATGTGGTTATTCCATCGATTTAAGGAGTATTTGAAGTTTTACTAAAATTAATTGATAAAAAAATTATAACGATGCTCATCTACCATGAAAAGAGCTTAAATACATTAATACAAATGTAAATGTGGTTAGAAATTTAAACAACACTAAAGATTATAGGCTTCAGTATATAATGTATTTACAAAAACTCAAATTTTCGTAGGGGGGTTAACACATAGATTTTGAGAAATTTCAAAAAATACGACAATATTGTTTTAATGCATAGTTGCACCTGTACTAATATATGATGATGTTCATAGAGTTTAACAGCCTTTGTTGTCTCCATTTTTCAGAAAATAGTGATTTTATGTGGTTATTCCATCGATTTGGGAGTATTATGAAGTTTTACTAAATTAATTGATAAAAAAATATATAACGATGCTCATATACCATGAAAAGAGCTTAAAATACATAATAAATACAATGTAGAATGTGGTTAGAATTTTAAAACAACACTAAAGATTATAGGCTTCAATATATAGTTTATTTACCAAAAACTCAATATTTTCGTAGGGGTTACACATAGATTTTGAGAAAATTTCAAAAATATGACAATATTGTTTTAATGCATAGTTGCATCCTGTACTAATATATGATGATGTTCAAGAGGTTTTAAAACCTTTGTTGTCTCCGTTTTTCAAGAAAATAGTGATTTTATAGTGGTTATTCCATCGATTTAGGGAGTATATGAAGTTTTACTAATTAATTGATAAAATTATAACGATTTTCATATACCATGAAAAATCTTAAAATACATTAATACAAATGTAGAAGTGGTTAGAAATTTTAAAAAAACACAATAAAGATTATAGGCTTCAGTATATAAAGTATTTACCAAAAACTCAATATTTCGTAGGGGTTAGTTAAACATAGATTTTGAGAAAATTTCAAAAAATACGACAATATTATTTTAATGCATAGTTGCATCCTGCACTAACATATGATGATGTTCATAGAGTTTACAGCCTTTGTTGTCTCCGTTTTTCAAGAAAATAGTGATTTTATAATGGTTTTTCCATAGATTTAGGGAGTATTATGAAGTTTTACTAAATAATTGATAAAATTATAAAGAACGCTCATTTACCATGAAAAAAGCTTAAATACATTAATACAAACGTAGAATGTGGTTTGAAAATTAAAACAAAACAAAGAGATTATAGGCTTCAGTAATTAAGTATTTACCAAAATCAATATTTGTAGGGGGTTAGTTAACACAGATTTTGAGAAAATTTCAAAAAATACGACAATATTGTTTTTAATGCATAGTTGCATCCTGCACTATATGATGATGTTCAAAGAGGTTTACAGCCTTTGTTGTCTCCGTTTTTCAAGAAATAGTGATTTTATAGTGGTTATTCCATCAATTTAGGGAGTATTATGAAGTTTTTACAAATTAATTGATAAAAAAATTATACGATTTTCATATTACCATGAAAAGAGCTTCAATACATAATTTAACAAATTGTTAAAATAATGTGTTAGAAATTTTAAAACAACACTAAGATTATAGGCTTCAGTATATAAAGTATTTACCAAAAACTCAATATTTCGTAGGTTTAGTAACACGTAGATTTTGAGAAATTTCAAAAAACGACAGTTTTGTTTTATGCATAGTTGCATCCTACACTAACATATGATGATGTTCATAGAGGTTTACATTTTGTTGTCTCGTTTTTCAGAAATAGTGATTTTATATTGGTTTATTCCCTCATTTAGAGTATTATGAATTTTACTATTAATGATAAGAAATTAATAAGATGCTCATTACCATGAAAGAAAGGATCTTAAAATACATTAATAAAAATGTTAGAATGTGGTTAGAAATTTTAAAACAACAATAAAGATTATAGGCTTCGGTATATAATGTATTTTACCAAAAACTAAATATTTTCGTAGGGGTTAACACATAGATTTTGAGAAATTTCAAAAAATTACGACAATATTTTTTTAAGGCAGAGTTGCATTCATGTACCAATATATGATGATTTTCAGCGGTTTTACAAGCCTTTGATGTCTCGTTTTTTAAATAAA